>NC_051078.1:1227543-1432543 GCF_004664715.2 Peromyscus leucopus
TTACTCTGAACCTGATAGAAGAGAAAGTAGGAAGTAGTCTTGAATGCATTGGCACCAGAGATTACTTCCTAAATATAACACCAGTAGCACAGACACTGAGAGAAACAATTAATCAATCGGACCTCTTGAAACTGAGAAGCTTTTGTAGAGCAAAGGACTCGGTCAACAAGACAAAGTGGCAGCCTACAGAATGGGAAAAGATCTTCACCATCCCCACATCTGACAGAGGGATGATACCCAGAATATATAAACAACTCAAGAAATTAGACATCAAAATGCCCAACAGTCCAATTAAGAAATGGGCTATAGACAATGTTTTGTTGTCTGCCAGGATGCCAAGCCCATACACTTCTGTGGATTCTCCTCTCTCCATTTCTCACCTTCCATAGGAACCCTGTGATTAAAAAATCATGATATCATAATCAAGTTCACATGGGGTTAGGGGATCAGAATTCAGGTCTTCATATTTTCACATCAAGCACTTTACTCTTGGCACTGAGCCATCTCCTCAGCAGCATAGTTTGACTTGCAAAAATAATACTCTGGAGCCATCGAGATGCTTCATTGAGTAGAGACACTTGTATAGGCCTGGAAACCTGAATTTGATCCCCTGAATCCACACAATTGTTGAAGGAGAAAAACAGCTACACAAACTTGTCCTTTGATATCCACAAATCACTGTGGCACACACACCCATATGTAAACACACAAATCATGTACACACATAAAGACTGATATTTAATTAATTAATTAATTAATTAATTAACTTTTCAAAACAAAATTTAAACATTATTTTTTGTAGAATAAAACTGAGTGATATTTTAAAGCTATGTAATTTATCTACTGCATAACAAATTGATAATACAGAAAGTGAGACACAAAAATTTTACACCTCGTATAATAAGAATTAATTATAAGAAACTGGACTAGGTTTTCTTTTAAGTAGATTGTACATTTTACTTGCAGTTACTTTTAAGTGGTGTTGATGCTTCATTGAGTCTCCAAAGGCCATGTTCCCATAGATGATTCATTAGTTATTTCTGAGCCTGGGTCACTGAGGACTCTTGTGTTTATTTGCTGTAGATGTGGCAAATTAATAATAAGTATCAAGCTTGATATTTGAAAACCCTCTCTCTGAGCAAAAGACTGCAGAACATCAGCTCTTCCCAAACTACCAGGTATTCCTTTGAAACTATTTTTCAGAGATAGAAAAAATAAGAAAGTTATTTTCTTATGATAATATTGCATCATCAATGAGAAAGTTAATGCAATTGACTAAAACCAGAAAATTTAAACTCTTATGCATTCTCAGACTACTATGTTTGTAGACATGAATAGATTTAATCAGTGATTCCCAGAAATAATCATTTTCAAATCATATTTACAAGAATAATTGTGGTTAAATAACTAAGAGAGAGAGGCTGTGAACAAGTGTGAATATGATGAATTCTATTCTTTCAACTACTGCCTCTTTTTTGAGACTCAGATCCCATGTTCCTCTAGTTTAAGGTCTTCATGACTGCATTAAAATTAGGAATGGGAACTCTAATATAGTACCAATTTAAGTGCTATTTCAGAGTGTTTGATGTTGGGTAGGGTATAGCCATTAATAAAGTTATATTGCACAACAATGAGAACTGAAGCTGTATCTCCATGCTAAGTGTTTGTCTAGCTTGTCCAAGGCCCTGGATTAACCAAAAAAAGCAACAAGGAATAAGAGATCATCTAAAGATGGGGTAGTTTGACGGCTGTGGAAAAATATCTACATGCAGTTCTCTAGAAATTTGTGAATTGGAGACTCAGGGACAAGGATGGAACTGGAAACAAAGAGCACTGAAGGAAAATTATTCCTGGTAAGTAAGCTGCTGGTGGCCATGTCAGAGGAGCAGCAGAAAGCTATTAACTTCAGGGGATCAGCCCACCAGGAAACAAAACCTTGATGGGTGAATCTCAGATAGGCAAGGCCCCAAGACCACAGATTCAGGAAGGTCTTTTGCTTCTCTGTAACTTCACGTGTTTGTCACTGCCATCTCTCTCCGGTATCTGGCATGGTGTGAATGGGTGTGGGGACATCCCCACTGCCTGTAATGTAGTATGTTTATCTCATGGAAACATCCTGCTCTACTGGGCATTTTTACCTGTGGATTATTATGAAGACGATTTCTTCTTCAGCTGTACTGTCTAACTGATAATAATAACATTAGTTTAAGTAGAGTTTTTATGATTGAAAATAGATACAAGGAAATGTCACACAGCTAGGGCCCATGAGTTTCACCTAAGGAGCTGCAGAGATCACAGTTCAGGTTAATAATTAAGGAAAACAACTGAGTTCTAGGAGCCAGGCTGGCTCAAAGTCTTTTAATCTTAATGTTGGAAGATGTACTCACAAGTTTCTAGGTGCCTCATAGCTGAAACAAAGCTTTGAAAATAACTTAAAGTTAGACTAAGATGTTTTTGTCAAATAGCTTTGAGGTGAGAAACCCAAGAAGACAATCTAAAGTTTAAAGCCTCACTGGAAAAAGCCAGGCATGGTGACACACGCCTTTAATCCCAGGAAGTGTGGCAGGAAACAGAGGAAGGCATGTAAGGCATGAGTAACAGAAACTAGAGCCTTATTAAGTTTTTAGGCTTTTAGCAGCAGTTCAGCTGAGATCCATCAGGATGAGGACACAGGGGCTTCCAGTCTGAGAAAACGAGATCTGCCAAGGAATTGGAGAGGTGAGGTTAGCTGTCGCTGGTTCTGTTTTTCTGATCTTTCAGCATTCACCCCAATACCTGGCTCTGGGTTTGTTTTCATTAATAAGACCTTTTAAGATTTGTGTTATAGGATCACATGCTATTTTTTCCTTATATTCATTGTAATCATTCACTTGAAAAACAGAATGTGAACACATTGTAATTTTTATATTGCTTAAAAGATTTTGCTGGGGTATAAAATCTGTAAGGGAAAAAAACAAAGAGTTAAAAGGAAAACATCAGGAATGAGAGATAAGAAAGATTAAAGATAGAATTAGAAGAAAAACATCAAGAATAAAGATAGAGTTAGAAAGAAAACATCAAAAATGAGAGAATAGCTGGGTGGTGGTGGTACACGCCTTTAATCCCAGCACTGAGGAGGCAGGGGAGACAGATCTCTGTGAGTTCAAGGTCAGCCTTGTCTACAGAGTGAGATCCAGGAGAGGTGCAAAGCTTACACTGAGAAACCTTGTCTCAAAATAACAAAATAAAAAATAATAATTATAATAATAATAATGAATGAGAGAGTAAAAAAGAGAAAAGACAGAAAGAAAACATCAAGAATGAGAGAAGAAAATCACCAGGAAAACAAAGAATAGAGAATACAGAAGAAGAATAAAGAAGGAAACCATCAAGAGAATGTGTATCTTTCCCCTTACCTCTCAGATAAAATAGTCATAGTATGCCATGTAGTGTGGATTCCCTTTGAACCCTGTGGTGCTGGAGGCTGGGCCCCCCAGGCAATGAAAGTAAGCCAAGTGCCTATTTCATCGTGCAACCTATTGTAAAGGTTTAGTAACCATAACATACTGGTTATGGTTAAAGGTACAAAATGAAATAGAATATAGGTATAGACATTAAGTATTTCATTTTGGATTTGTGTTCCAGGTAAAGTCGGTTATATAACTGATGAGGAGTAATCATTTTTCAAAATTAAAAGTTGATGAAAATAAAAAGAGTTATGTTAACAAATAATAAAACACAGTAGGCTACATAAAGACATCAGCAAGAAAAACAAATGTCTCAAAATTACAAAGAAGAAAGGTGACAGATAAACACATATGAGGCCACAAAGGTAAGCTATGAAAGAATGCTATGAGTATTGTGTGGTTAAAAATACACATGCTACTTACAAAGTCCCTCAATTGAAACAAATTTCATAGTGTTTGATTAATTTTCTATGAATTGTTCAATATAAATAATGGACAAAATGTGACTTTGGTATATTGACAACTGAACATGTTCACAGAAAAAAAAGCATCATGGATCAGGATGTAGAATAGTTCAAGTATGTCTGCAACTCACAAATACTGCATTTTTAGTATTTCAGCATGGAATATGTGTGAATAATAACATTATTTCCATATAACACAAAGTTAAGTGACAGTGAAGCAGAGATATCTTTGAAGACAGGTTTAACAGTTAAATATGGCATTTTTATTTAATATATTGATAATGATATTTTCAATGCATTCCTAAATTAAACAGTAATACCAATTGTGTTGATCATGTCAAGTATATACTTTATATATAACTTATCATACTGTACAATAAGTGTGCCCTCAAGATATTTCCTTTCTTTTTCCCATGAGAGGATAACAATGTAATTTTGAACTGAAAATTAAGAGGAAAGGATGGGGTAAGGAAGGGGTTGTTTAAAGAAAATACAAATGTTCATAGTTATAATACTAGACTCCAGTATATTAGACAGCAAATAGAAAGCCTATAACAATGAACTTTAAACTATGTGATTTTTATAAATAACAAAACCACAATAAACACATGAACAGGCCAAAGAGAGTATAAAATTTGACTTCAGGATTCTGCCTCTAGGGAGGAGCTCAGTCTCTTGGAGCTTTAGCAGGCAACCCAAACTGCTTGAAAAAACATGAACCCAAAGAGCAATTAAGTAAATAATAATAACAAATTAAGAATCAAATGCAAAGAGAAGGAAGCACCCATAACATCTTGAAATGTGGTATAGACAAGGCAATTTGATTTTCTATCTCTACCCTGAAAAGATCAAACTACTTACTTGTAGGACCTAAGCAACCAGTGTGTTTGTGATTGTAAACAGAATGTGAGTGCATGTGAGTTGGGTTTCATAATATTTCTCCTATTAATTGCTACTCTTGAACAGATATCTCTGAATTTTAAGTGCAGACTAGAGGTAACAATTCAATTATGAGAAACCACACGTTAACAACATTCATCCTCCTGGGACTAACTGACGACCCACAACTAAAAACTCTGATCTTCATCTTTCTGTTTCTCACCTACATGCTGAGTATAACTGGGAACCTCACAATCATCTCTCTCATCTTTATGGATTCACACCTAAAAACTGCCATGTACTTTTTCCTACAAAATTTCTCCTTCTTAGAAATCTCGTTTACAACTGCTTGCATTCCCAGATACTTATACAACATCTCAACAGGTGACAAGACAATCACATATAACAACTGTGCCACTCAAATATTTTTTACTGATCTTTTTGGTGTGACAGAGTTTTTTCTCCTGGCCGTCATGTCCTATGACAGATATGTAGCCATCTGCAAACCCTTGCATTATGTCACCATCATGAACAGCAAGATCTGTCAAAGGCTTATCTTCTGTTGCTGGGCAGCTGGCTTGTTGGTGGTCCTGCCACCACTTAGCCTGGGCCTCAATCTGGAATTCTGTGACTCTAATGTTATTGACCACTTTGTCTGTGATGCATCTCCCCTCCTGAAGATCTCATGCACAGATACGTGGCTCATAGAGCAGATGGTGATAGTTTGTGCAGTGCTGACATTTATCATGACCCTTGTGTGTGTAGTTCTTTCCTATGTATATATAATCAGGACCATTATCAGATTTCCTTCTGCCCAGCAAAGGAAAAAGGCCTTCTCTACCTGTTCTTCCCATATGATTGTGGTTTCCATCACCTACGGCAGCTGCATCTTCATCTATGTCAAGCCATCTGCAAAGGATTCAGTGGCCATCAACAAGGGTGTGACAGTTCTCACCACTTCCATTGCTCCCATGCTGAACCCCTTCATCTACACCTTGAGAAACAAACAAGTCAAACAGGCCTTCAGTGACTCAGTTAAAAGAATCACACTGTTCTTCAAGAAGTAGAAACATTTACTACTGGAGAGAGTCAACTTTTCATTAAAAATATATGCCATTCATAAACTATATCTTTAAAATTTTTATCTTTAGCTTTCTCACTGAGAAACTTTATTTCATTTAAATTTCTTAATAATTATGTATGAAACACTTCCAGGAAATAAAAATATGACTTCACACCAAAAAAAAGTTAAGGCAAACAATGATGAGGCAATCTCAATGAATAATTGTATTTATTGTCTATTCTAAGTCCAGCTTTCAAGAGGATCTTGGCCCCAGGCACCATGTTAAGTTCTATCTATTCCTCAGTATCCTCAGGGAATTGGTTCAGGAACCCCCAGGAGGGTGCTAAAATGTGTACACAAATGCCTTATATTAAATGGCTCAGTATTTCTATATTCCTGTGTACATCCTATTGTATATTTTAAATCATCTCAATTACTGAAAGTGTTGAACACAGGGTAAATTCTATGCAAATAGCTACAATGTTTGGGAAATTCTGACTACAGGATGAGCATGTTCACTATATATACAATTTTTTGTTCCACTGTTTTCCACCTTTTAGTTGACTCCTGCATAACCTGTGAGTGTGGAGGAACCCCTGGTACTTTATTGTTTACCCTAAACAATAAACTAAGAAAAAAGAATGGGTTTAGAACAATTTATATTTAATATTACAGATAATATTTAAATCATTATTTCATTTTTCTTTATTAAGAAATTTTCTACTCATTCTACATACCACCCACAGATCCCACTCCCTCCCTCCTCCCATTCCCCCACCCCTCCCTCCCAAGCCACACCACATCTTCACATCCCCCAAATCAAGGTCTCCCATGGGGAGTCAGCAGAGCCCAGCACACTGAGCCTAAGCAGGTCCAAGCCCCTCCCCACTGCACCAAGGCTGCGCAAGGCCTCACACCACAGGCATTGGATTCCCAGAAGCCTGCCCATGCACCAGGGACGGATCCCGATCCCCCTGCCTGGGTGACCCCCCAAACAGTTCAAGCCATACAACCAACTTCCGTATCCAGAGGGCCTAGTCCAGTCCCATGGGGGCTCCACAGCCACTAGTCTACAGTTCATGGGCTTCCACTAGTGTGGCCCGTCATCTTTGCACATCCTCCCATCATGATCTCAATGTCCCTCACCTGCAGAATCCCTCCTCTCTCTCATCAATTGGATTCCCGGAGCTCAGCCTGGTGCCTGGCTCTGCATCTCTGCATCTGCCTCCATCAGTCACTGGACAAAGGCTCTGTGATGGCGGGTAGGGTCAGCAGGTGCCTCGTTAGCACTGTAGGTAGCACATCAGTCTCATAAAATTTAAATCTTATTAAGTAATAGTGTTAATAGTTTCATCTTTACACTATGGTGATAGTGGTTATTATGTAATCCTATTACTTTCATGATTTGCAATAATAAATACAAATGATGTTTTATCTTGTGTTTAATACAGTATTTGATGCCTTACTAAAATATATCTAGCATAAAGATATCCTAAAGTATAGCTTAAGAAAACTATAGATGTCCAATAGGAATTTTGATCCATGAATGAAAACAAAAAACAAAAAAAAAAAAGAAAATGAGTTTAAAAGAAAAATGTGGTGGCTAAGGAGATGGCTCAGCAGTTAAGAGCACCGGCTGCTCTTCCAGAAGACCCGGGTTTGATTCTCAGCACCAACATGACAGCGCAAAACCATGATGCACAGACACACACTTAGGCAAAATACCCATACATATAAAATAATTTTAAAATTTTTCATTTTAAGTATAAAACAATTACATCATTTCCCCTCTTCCCCTTTCCTCCCTCTAATCCATCCCATGATCCCTTTTCTTCCATGCTCATGTCTTGTTCACTCAGCCAAATTGTTGAGGTATCATGGCTGCAAATTCCTGTCATTTCCTCAATGTTTCCTGAGCCTTGGGTGCAGGAGTTGTATTATAAGTGTATCCACTGGTGCTGGGTACCTCACAATCTGTTGATCTCTGCACTTTGACCAGTTGTGGTTTTCTGTAATGGTCTCCATATGTTGCAAAGAGAAGTTTCCTTGATAAATGATAAAAGCTATACTTACCTGTGAGTATAGGGAAAGTTTATAAAATGAAGTTAGGAATTACACTGGTCTAGTAAACTGGTGATAGTAGGTTCTCCTCTAATTCCCATAACCTTACTATCCCTAGCCAGTTGGCTAGGTTTCCAGCAACAGGCATGATTTCACTCAAGCTGAGCAGGCCCTAAGTCCAATTAGAGAGTTCTTGGTTACAGCCAAGGTGTAAGTTCTACTACTGCTTGCTCCTTTAGGAATATCTTGCCACGCTGGTCATTGTTATGGTTTCTAGGTGTTACATCTATGGAGTACTATTCAGTGCTGATAAATTTATTGATCATTCATAAAATAAACAAATAAAATGTATAAGATATTATGGTATTTTATACTGAGGATTTTGTATAATATTTTTATTATAACATCCCCTCCCTCAACTCCTCCATAATTCATACCTTCTTCCTTACCCATCCAATTTTGTGTACTCTTTAAAAAAAAAAAACATCAACTACAGTTTGTGCTACCCATATACTCCTGGATATGTGTCCTTCCACTGGAATATGGTCCACCTCCCAGGGGCCCCACTATTAAAGAAAATGAACTCGAGCATATAAATTTACAGGTTCTTTTTCAGCATTTACATACATACTTATATTAATTGATCCACAGCTAACACATCTTGTGGTACCCCTGCTCATTCTTCTCATTTATTATTTTTTAGATTGGAATATTAAGCTATCATAAAGAAGGCAATAGATCTTCTGTTTTACAGAGAGCTTCAGAAATGTTTACAAGCAATAAATAAACATTTCCTATCTTAAGTCAATGGAATTATATAGCTGCATTGTGATTACTGTCTATATTAAAGATATGATGGAAATCTTTATAATATGAGCACTGAAGAATTAAAAGCAGGATGATAGAATGAATAAAAAGACTATATCATGGAAAGCCAAACAGACAGAAAAAAAACCAACCAAACAAAACAATTTCTAATTTTTGTTGATTATAGAAGTTACTGTGTAGTGAGAAGTCCTACAAAATTCTTCAGACTTTAGATGATTCATATTCAACATTGTTGGTTATTTAGGAAATACAAATTTAAACCATAGTGAGGTATCATTTCAAACCCATTAGACTATTTTTAACTAAAAAGAGGGGTAAAATGAAGGTTTGGAGAAAACATAGGATTGTTTTTTAATCAAATGTAAGAGTAAAAATGAAAATGATGTAGCCATTTCTGGAAGTTCATAGAATAAATTTTTAAAAATTAAAAAAAGAAGAAAAAAAGAAAATGAACTCTCCCTCTAACAGTCATTAATCGTAAATACCTACTCAGATAGGGGTAAACATCATGTCTACCTCCCATTTCCATACTGACCATGGCTTGACCTTGCACAGATCTTGTAAATGTTGTCACAATCACAATCACTGTGAATTTATATGTACAACTGCTCTGCCGTGTTTTAAATACCCTATTTCCTTTTGTCATCCCACCAGCTCTTGCTCTTACAATCTTTCCTCTCCATTTCCACAATGATACCTCAGCCTTGAAGAAAGGGGCTGTTGTCAACCCACCCTGGCCATCAAGGTTAAATCTTCACAAATTGAAGGATATACCAAAATATCAACATGGAGTAACCAAAGCCTCCAAGCATTAGAGTTCAAGAGTAGTGTAAAGCACTCATCACTTTTATTATTAAGGAAAGCAAAACATGAGATGACATTTGCAGTTAGCTTAAACAAATACAAGTATAGACAGGGAATATAACCAGTGTTGTGTCTTATCGTCTTTGATCATGTGAAAAGAACCCAGAATATTCCTCTTAGGTCTTTGCCTTTCCCACCGAGATGAGGTGGACATGCCAGCCCATTCTGTTCATGTCCTTGCTTTCAAATACATTTGCTTGTCATAGTTTATACAATTTTTTCTAGAAGGTCATCTTGAGGGAAAAGCACTCTCACTCTGCCCCATCCAGAGTTGACAGTGAGTCCACAGCTTTGCCACACAGGCTCACACAGGCTGCGATACAGGTGCCAGTTATAGCCTAACTGGCTATATTCTGAAGTTTCTTATTCCCTGCCTCTCAAACAATTGTGTGTTTGTTTATTGCTACCAACTGATGAGACTTTTCTGATGATGGTAGATTGTTACATTCATCTATGAGTACAGCGGTAAGTCACTGGGATTCAGCTTCATACTATGCCAAGTCAAAACAGTAATAATAGTATATTCTCCATGAGGGTCTATACCTGTCTGGCTACAGGTGTTTTGGGTCCTATAACAGAGGCTATCTATCTAATTGGGTTTAAGACCCACTCCACAAAATAGAACCCATGCCTAACACTGTCCAGGTGGCCAAGAACCTGGGACTAGATGGGCCAGGGACATAGGAAAAACCAAATACTATTCTTCTGCTTAATGGCTGTACCAATGTAATGACTCATGACAACATTTTGCTATACCCAGAGATAAGTATCTTGCTCAGCCATCATCAAAGAAGCTTCCCTCTGCAGTAGATGGGAACAAATACAGAGACACACAGCTGAACAATGTGCAGACAGTGGGAGACTTTGGGGCACTCAATCCTAAACAAGATGTCTCCATCAAACCACTTCCTTAAGGGCTTAGAGAACCCTGCAGAAGAGAGAGCAGAAAGATTACAAGAGCCAATGAGGATGGAAGACACAAAGGAAACAGTGTCTTGCACACACAACAGGCTGACGTATGTATCACCTCACACACACTGTGGAACCATGCACAGGGCCTGCACACAGCTAAGCCAGATTGGGGGATGGAGGGGACAGCACTGAGAGGGGGGTGGGGAGATAACCTCCCATCCCTAATAAAGAAGCTATCTCCAATTGACAACAGCTCACAAAGGAAAAATTAGTGTTCTCCAAAGAGTCTCATTGGGTATAAAAACCACAGGTAAGGGCAAGGCCCATGCCCTGCAGTAGACGGCCAACACCAAATGAACTCAGGCCAGGCAGTGGTGGCGCATGCCTTTAATCCCAGCACTTAGGAGACAGAGCCAGGCAGATCTCTATGAGTTCAAAGCCAGCCTGGTCTACATAGTGAGATCCAGGACAGGCACCAAAACTATACGGAGAAACCCTGTCTCAAAAAACCAATAATAAAGAAAGAAAGAAAGAAAGAAAGGAAGGAAGGAAGGAAGGAAGGAAGGAAGGAAGGAAGGAAGGAAGGAAGGAAGGAAGAAAGAAAGAAAGAAAGAAAGAAAGAAAGAAAGAAAGAAAGAAAGAAAGAAAGAAAGAAAGAAAGAAAAAGAAAGAAAGAAGGAAAAAAGAAAGAACACAGTGGTATTTTGGAAAATATTTTGTGTTATCATTCTTTGTCTAGGCTTTATTTTTTTTAACCTCACTGCTCTTTTGTTTAAACATTATGGTTTCCAATTTTGGGTTTTCATGGGGGGGGGCGTTGTCTGTGTGTGTGTGTGTCTCTCTGTCTGTGTATTTCTTCTGCTATTTGTCTTTTCTTGTTTGTTTGTTTTCTAAACAGAGAAAAAGAAGTCACAAAGTCAGATAAAAAGAAGATGGGGAGTAACTGGGAGGAGTTAAGGGAGAAAAACTGTGATCAGAGTATATTGCATAGAAAAAATCTATTTTAATTAAAAATAAATAAATAAGTATGTGGGCTTTGCATTAGGAAGATCAAGAATAAAACCACAAATAGGCATTAATGAGATTTCTGGTGTCAAGTGAGTCACTTAATTTCCTTAATCTTCAGTTCCTTTGTTTAAAATGGAATTATAATTTCTAGAGATTTTTTTGAGACGTCCAATAAAATTATATTAAAAATTGTTCTTTGTAGATCTGATGCATTCAGACTCCAAAAATAGCTGTAGTAATTGCATCATTTTTCTTTCAAATGGAATTAATTCTTCTCTTGGAAAGGGATAGTCACAGTAGTTGTAATTTCAAATGGTAACATTTGTGTGAATCACTGTGAACTTTTACCTTTAACCTCAGTTGGCCTTTTATTATTATTCACAAATGAAGCACTATGGCTCAGAGAGATTATGTAATACAGAGTAATTCATGTAGCTAGCAAATGTCAAATACAATCATAGGTGTAGGAATACACCTATGAACAAGTGTATTTCCTTAAACACAGTCCTATATAGCCTGGATTTGAAATAAATACAAAGATAGAAAGAGTAATTCCCATCTTTTAATCAGTACAAAATTGGTTTTATACACTAAAACAAAATATATCATTTAATATAATTTTAATATATCATTTCAAACTACAGCCTCATGTGATCTGCTTTAGTTTGACTAAAGTTGAGCTGTTACTTTTGAAATACAGCTTTAAAAATAAGAACTCAAATGGAATTATGATCCATAGATGGACAACATCGCTCCCAGAAGACATTGGTTGTTAAATGAAAATTGAAGTACCAGACATCAGATATCTCACCATGATTTATTGGCAGGGTGAGCCTTGAGATCTGCAAGAATACTCGGCCTATTACTGTTGGGAGCTGTGTGGCCTAGTTTCAGATTAGAATATGAGTGCTTGTCCAATAGGTGTCTGCGAGACAAAATCCAAAGAGAAAGTCTCTCACTGGACAAAATCCACTGGACTTTGGGACAGTGCAGAATAATGCTGGGACCACACATCCTCCACGCTCTCTTCTCTCTCATAATATTGATGATTCTCTTGGTAGTTTATAGTTTCACTTTGTCAGTCACACGTGGCACAGATGTGATCATTCTCAGAAACCCCATTTTTTCTGCAATATTTTGCCCTAAAATTCTTTGGGACCTGATGCTTCTCAGATTTTTTTATCTGGAAATACCTGCTGTCACTCCAGACACTGGGAACTGTTCTGATTCAGGGCTGACAGGATAGGAGGCAATAAAAGTTAATGGGCAGTTAAAGAAGTATCAGCTAACTGTATGCAAGCTCATGGCAAATTACTCCTATTTCCTTAAATATAATTTGTTAAATTTTGAATGATATTATCGTTTTTGAAAATGTGTGCCTATCTTTATCACCTTTTAGCTTTGTGAGAACAAATTTGTGTCTGATGTGATATTTAGCCAAGCTAGCAAAATGCTGAACATTGTTTTTGGTTTAGAGGTTGTTTTGATATAAAAGTTGGGGGGAACATATTTCACATCTTTGTTTTTGCCAGAGGTCAGTCAACACTGGAGGATGGGAAAAACATGTTTGTTTTTGAAGCATAAATAAAGATGCCTTGAACTATTAGGGGCTGGCCCCTTGCGTGAAACTCATCTGACGGTCAGACAATTCTTCCTCCACCAACACCCCTTCCCCATCTCATGACCTGAATCTGGGCTGCAGTGGGACACCGGCATACTACCATTGCCTGTGGTTATCCAACATAACACATAGTAAGAACACAAGTCCTGAAGACACCATATATCTTGACTGCAAGAAATAGAGAAATCAGTCTCAAATCACTCAGGGAACTTTCTCCCTGGTACAAGCTTTCATAGTGCTGAAAAGTCCCAGATAGGCTGGTGGGGAGAAAAGACATCAACAATCAAACCCAGCACGTACACTGAGTCTGTTCTGCTAGACAAGATTCGTCTATTGGTGCAATAGGGATAAGACCATTCTGGATAACTAACCACTTTCTGACCGGATTTGAGGCCTGCTCCACAGGACAGAATTCCATATTTGTCCTGTAATCCTGGTCAAAGGTCCATGGAAGGGGAGTTCATAGGTCTAATTTTATTTAAAATGGTGACGTTGTCAAATACCTTCTAAGTGTTTATGTTTATATCCACAGACCCAGGGAGCTCTCAATCATTGCCAGAAGAGATTCTTTTGCAAGTGAGCAGCAGTCAGTGGAGGTGTACATAACTGGTCAAAGTACACAAGATGACTGAGTGCTCAGCCTGGATGGGACATCTATTGTAGTCACCCTCCACAAATGGCTCTGAGAGTATCAAGAGAGAGGATGTGGAAAGAACATAAGAAGCAGAAGATGGGAAGGATTGTTATGCACATCTTCTGGACATGACATATCCACCACACTCATGGTGTCACAGCAGCTATGGTCCCCTGCACAAGGCCTGTACAAGATCAAGCCAATCAAAATCCAGCACAGACAGGGCAGGTCTCCAGACCCCACCCCTTGGCAGTGTACAGTTGGTGGAAGAGAGAGATTTATTCTTTTTTGAGGGTGTGGCCTCTGGTAGGTTCCCTTGCTCCAGAAGGTGGCCTCACATCCATGAACATATGGGCAGCACTAAGTGGCTTATGGATGAAGAAAGAACATGAAAAAAGCATGAAGTTGGCAGGGAGTGAGCTGGAAGGGAGACACTAGGGATAGATATAGTTCATTGTGAGCATGTATGAAATTCTAAAACATGAAAAAAATAAATTAAGCTATTAGCTAAAGAATCAATGCAAAATCAGAATCTTCTACCATCTTCTATATTGATACAAGAATATATATTATTGCCAATTTCCATAGAATATTATAACATCCAGAATGGCTGGAATAGTGACAATATCAGCTTATGACAATGATCTGATACACAGAAATTATAGTATTTATAAAATCATTCCCCTTCTCACTGAAATGACTTTTAGTCTTAGTTTTACCATTTTATAGATAATGAATGCATTACTTTGACTGAAAAGTTGGAAGAGAACAGCTTGTAAAAGGAAGAGTATCAGGCAGAAGGCATTTTTTAATTATTTGACATATTTTTACATACATTTCTGTAGCTTAATGTATGATATCTTCTCTTCCACCAGCTCAAGGGACTAATTTATTGTAATGAACTGCAGTAGACTGGACAAGCAGAGATGGCTCAGTGGTTAAGAGTGCTTGCTGCACAATCAGAAGGAGCCAAGTTTGGGTATCAGCAGCCACATAAAATCTGAGCACAGTTCCATGCATGCTCGTAACCCAGGAACAGAAGAGAACAGAAACAAGTGGGTCACTGTGGCTTGTTTGTGGTGAGCCTAGCTGAACTCCAGGTTCAGTGAGAGATTCTGCCTCAAGGGAACAAGGCAAGAGTGGTAGATAGGGACAGCTAGTACTGTCCTCTGACCTCCACACGCACAGGCATGCACATTCTCACACATGTACACAAACTCCAAATATAAGCACAAAAAGGAATAACCATGATAGACTACACACACAATCCAAAGGAATATACAATACAATACAATACAATACACATTTGTAACAAGGTTAGAAAAGAAAGATTGAAAAATTGTACCCAATAAAATGAAGAAGAAAATGAGAAGAAGCAAATGCATTTTACCATTAGCATCATATTTTTTTGACACAAAGATCATAACCAAACACAGGTTAATATTCCACAGTATGAATGTCTATCAACTGTGCCATAACATTTTACACTAATTTCCACAAGTCCTCTAGAATGGAATGTTTAAATGCAGAGAAAATGTTAAATAATACCTACATAGATTTAATGAAAAACATAAAATAGTAACTTTCAAATTAAAATGAAAGTTGAGGGAATAAACAGGTGGGACAGGCATTAAAAGAGCTAGCTGTTCTTTCCAAGTACACCAGTGCAATTCCCAGTATCCACTTCCAAGGAACTCAGTGCCCTCCTCTGGTCTCGGTGGGTACGAATTTTACAATACATACACAGAAGTGTACACCGGTATACATGAGAGAAAACACCTACACACCCAAAATACTTTTTTTAAAAAGCTGAAACTGATGAGCTCATAATATAAAATTCCAATCTTCCTTTTTGAGGGGTATAATGACATTCAGGTTAACCTGTGCTTTCATTTGTTTTTATGAAACATTACTTTACTAATCAAATCTTTGAAGGCTTGTTTTACTTGTTGATTTCTCAATGTGTAAATAAAAGGGTTCAACATGGGAGCAATTGAAGTGTTGAGAACAGCCACACCTTTGGTCAGTGATGCCCTTTCATTGGCAGAAGGTTTGACATACATGAAAATGCAGCTTCCATAAGAGATGGAGATGACAATCATGTGAGAGGAACAGGTGGAGAAAGCCTTTTTCCTCTGACTGGCAGATGGGAACCTCAGAATGGTGCTGATGATGCAGATGTACGACAGGATAACTAGAGCCAGTGTGAACAGTAGAGTGATGGAGGCAACATAAAGGCCAAATGCCTCTAAAAGCCTTGTATCTGAGCATGAGAGCTGTAAGATGGGGAAGTAGTCACAGGAGAAATGATCAATGACATTAGAAGCACAGAAGTCTAACTTGAGGACCAGTATGACTAATGGGAAGATGAACAGAAATCCTCCCAGCCATGCTATGAGGACAAGAATGGTGCAAACTTTCTGGTTCATGATGATGGTGTAATGCAGTGGTTTGCAGATGGCGACATAGCGATCATAAGACATAGCAGTTAGAAGAAAGAACTCAGAAACACCCATGGAAATGAAGAAAAATAACTGAGCCAAACAGTTGTTATAGGAAATGGTCTTGACTTTAGTAATTATTGACCCCAAAAATCTAGGGATGGAAACACTAGTGAACATAATTTCTAAGAAGGAGAAATTCTGGAGGAAGAAATACATAGGAGTCTTTAACTGAGCATGTAGCAAGGTAAGTGTGATGATGCTTAGGTTTCCACAGACACTTAATATATAAGCTATGAATAAAAAAATGAAAATTACAACCTGAAGCTCTGGTGAGTCTGATATACCCAAGAGCACAAACTCAGTAATCATAGAGTAGTTTCTCATTCTGATTTTAGTCCATAGAATCTATTGATAAAAAAGAAATTAAAGTGTAAATTCAATGTAAAAGAAACAAATGTTTAAATATTGAAATTATTATATCCAGTGAAATAAAGCCATAGAGCACTTCCAATAAGATTGTCTAATATCTGCTCATTCCTCTTTAACAAAAACATTTTCTTGAAAGGAAGTATTTTTGTAAATGGGAGTTTAAAGCCTTTCTATACACAAAAATATTGCACAGCCATAATTTCTATGTATAAGTTCTAGATATAATTCTAAGTATAAGATACCTTTGAACTTCAGATTTGTGTAGCAAAATTTTAATAGTACCTTCAATATTTTCTGGTTTCACATATTGTATGCTTGCAGGATTGAATATATGACATTTAATTTTAATTCTAATACTATTTCCAAACTTAGTTTATAGGTACAAACTGAGCACCTGATCATATTTACTAAACCTAAAACTGTCATAATTATTTTCAACCTTAATACATGTGTAGTTTAAAATGGCCAGGAATAAATGTATTTCCCAAGAGAGAAGTAAGGTGAGATTTTCTTTAGTTATAAAAATAAGTAAATTTTTAATTTGTGGGAAATAAAACAAAGACCAGAGAAAACAATTTAAACAGAGCCAGGGATCAATAACTACTTTCTATGAAGTCTAAGGTACTTGTAGCATTTTAAGATTTTCTTTTTACTAAGCTCACTTTGTAATTTTTATCTTTAAACTTTCTCGAGGACAAAAAAAAATAACTCTTACAAATGATTTTTTATCTCAAATTATAATAGTGCCTTCCTTCTCAAGGAATCAACAGAATAAATAAAATTTTCTTTAGAATTTTCTTTTTCAAACCACAGGGTTCTACACTGTAATCTTCTGTCAGTCCTATTCTCTTCTGATGTTTAACAGAAACATAGAGTCTGTGTATAAGTTATCACCAAATGTGATGTACTACTTTCTAAGCAGGGATTTCAGCAAGGGATAAGTAATAAAGCTGATAATGGGCATTATCCACCTTTTCCTACTCTAGTCTTCTGAGTCTCAGTGTTTTTTCTCTTTAGGAATAAACATATCTTTTTCATCAAAACTTACAGGTACTGTTTTGTAGTTCACATGATAATTAAAACATACTAAAATATAAAATTAATAGTAATAAATGTATTTAAGTGATATATTGGGGATCCTTGCATTTTCCCAGTAAAGTAAATCTTTCAATGATAGATAAAAATTCTTTTCTTCACAAATATGAAACACACGATTTGTTGCTTATGCTAATACCAATCAGATATAAAATCCTAGTCTACAGCATAACTTAAATGTTGCTACTTGAAACACAAAATTAATAACACATATTAATAATATTCTCCAGAAGTTTTCTCATTTAGGTCACTCTTGGCTCTGTTTATTACACTGAAGCTTGTCACATTAAAAAGTTCATGCTGAATTGCTTGAAAGATTGCTGACAGCCTCACTTAGAAATGAAAATATATTTAGTCTTTGAAAGTAAAATACCTTTAGTCTCTTTTATTGCTTCACTGCAACTGTGTGTGCTATAAAACACACAATTGACATCCTCGAAATTCATTAAGAAAATGAAGCAACTGATAAGATTTTAAGACAATAGAAGGTAAAACCTTTTGAAGGTCTCTGGATATGACAAAGATTGAAATCTATACAAGCATAAACACAGCTTTACCTTCTCTGGACAGTGTACAAATCCCTGATACACTCAACTAAAGAACAGAAGATGCAAACAGAAATTCAAGACTTGTATGTAGTGATGTCATGACCCATCTTTCTTGAAAACCAAACAATATAGAGAGACAGAGGAAAAATGTACCAATCAACTGATAACATTCAACCTGGCTTCCCTTTGGTCAAGCAATTTTCCTAATAAGAGCATGGACTCAGTGTATGCTCAGGAGATAATTCATTCTCAATTCATATGGGATTAGTTAAACACAGGACTAAACTGCCCTACAATGGGCTCTCTTTTACATTCTTGCTGTTATTTTTTTAATTAGTAAATTCTGCCAACACAAAGCAGAATAGATAACTTAAAACTTAATCTTTAAAATCTTCAAAAGTTAGGGTTGTACTTAGCCCTTGTTTTTTATTTTCAATTTCAAAATTGATATGTGCTCCACAATATGAGATCCAGAGCCACAACAGTATACAGAGACCTACTCTTACACTACCTAACCAGCCATGCATTATTTCAAATCTCTTGTTTATTAAAAATAAAATATACTATATTATACCAAATTGGTTTTATGTATTATACAAAATCACACATTCAGTTATTGTTTATATGTACTTTATTATATTATATACATTATATTATATACATTTTATAAGTGCTGATATTATGAAATTTTATTACACAAAATATTGTTCAACATTCCTATTTTGCTTTTCAATTAACACTGAGTAATGGATCTCATTCCTGGAGTTTTCTATTAAAAAAAAACTTTTCCTTTTGTAACATTTGCATGGAATATCAAGGAGATTTATTCATAATTTATTAATTTTATTGTTGGTTAAGGTTAGGGCTAGATCTACATTTCATTCACTAGTAGAATTCATTCTCTGCTAGCACTCAACAGCATTACTTTAAATTATTTAAATATCTTTAAAAATTAGGATTGTACTTTAGCTTTGCAAAAATGCATTCATGAAATCATAGCAGCTGTGGTTGACTACTAAAGATATTCACATGATGGTGGTTGGGAAGTCTTGCTGTACCTGAGGACCACAGGCTGATAATTTTTCTGGTTTTAACACTCTCACTACTCCATTTTATGGAAGAGGTGCTCACATCTTGTTTGATTTTATCTTTAAAATTTGGTATTACTCAACTGTGACACTATCTGAACCTAGAGTTTTCTTTTTCTGAGGTCTTCTTTAGTAGATGTAGTGATATGCAGATAACTATTTTCATTAGTGAATTTTGTTGGATGTATCATAAGAAATTTGTTCATTTCGCCAAGTTTTGAATTTTAAAAAATTATAACTGTGAGCTATTACCTATATCTGACATACAATAGCACAAAATTAACATCCTCAGTCAAATATGGAAGATTTCACAACTATTTGAACACATATACATTGTATACAAATAATAAATAAATAAAATGGAAGAATAGAGATAGAAAGCAAGATTAAAACCTAAAAGAACACATTTAATCTTGTAATTAATATCTCAGTATCTAGAGCATGTAGTGACATGATATAAGACCTAAAGATTTTAGACACTCTTTCACTACAGCATCACCATCTGGATCCCACCTAGACTTTCTCTTGGGTTAACACAACTCATTGCCTGTAAATTTCTTGGCAGACATCATATGTTCCTTTCCTCTCTATACTGAGACTTCAACACTACCATCAGCTACCTGGTTATTGAAGACCACTCTTAAACAGAGCTACAACAAGAAAAAATCATGGGGCAGAAATAAATACATATGTACAGCTTAAAGAGAAAAGGAGCACCAGGAAACAATATGGCAGCCAAAGCTTGAGATGAGAGAGATAAAGAGATTAAGGGGATGCTTGATCTGCACTGGAATAAAGACCCCACCATCTAATCTTCCAACTTGTATAAGAATATGCTTGGGAATTTGCTGACCCTAGAAAGGAAGACAATCAAAAATGCTGCAAATGTGATGCAAGGAGCCCAGGTTCCTTACCAAGCTGACTGCAAACAAAGAGCCAATATGGCCAGGCAATGTGTTACCAAGCAAAAGCCATTGTGAGAGACCTTTGTATGAAACTGTGGAAGTAAAGCCTGGATTGCTCTGGAGACCCTAAGATGTTGGAGAGGCCAGAACCTTGAGATATCTGCTGAGGAAAGCTGCATACAAGCTTTCCTTGTGAGACCAGTCTAACGAGAAAATGTATGTTCTGGCAACAAAGCTGAAAGTGTATTCTGTGCCATCATAGGTTAAAAGAACATGACTTGCTTTTATTTACATGGGGTTACAGTTAGAGAATTCCCCTGAGTTTCAGAACAGACTTTAAATTTAGAACATTTCAATAGTGTTGAGACTTTGAAAGACTATAGACACTTTTGAAGTTGGACTAAATACATTTTGCACTGCAATATGGACAGAAGTCTATAGGGGTCAAGGAGTAGAATGCAGTTTCTACATCAGATTACATCAGATGCCCCCATATTTTTAGGCATTTGAATATTTGGTTCTCAGTTGGTATATTGTCTAGGAAATTTAGGAAGTGTAGCCTTACTAGAGGTAGTGTGTCACTGGAGGTAGGGTTCGAGGTTTCAAACTCTACAAGCCATCCCTGGTTCACTTTCTGCAACTCGCTTGTGGCTTAAAATGCGTTTTCTTAGCTAGCTGCTTCAGTTACCATGATTATCCACTATGATGCTGATGGACTCCTATCACTCTGGGACCGGGTCTTAGTTAGGGTTTTTATTGCTGTGAAGAGACACCATGGACATGGCAACTCTTAAAAAGGAAAACATTTCATTGACGTGGTAGCTTACAATTTCAGAGATTTAGTTCATTATTATCATAGCAAGAGCAAGGTGGCTGGGAATATGGTGGCATGCAGGCAGACACAGTGCTGGAGAATTCTACATCTTGATCCAAAGGCAACGGGGAGTGAACTGTCTCACTGAGCATGGCTTGAGCTTATATGAGATCTCAAAGCCCATCCCTACAGTGACACTCTTCCTCCAACAAGGACACACCTATAGTGCCACTCCCTTTGGGGGCCATTTTCTTTCAAACTACCATATTCTACTCCCTGTCCCACAAAGGCTTGTAGCCATATCATAGTGTGAAAATGCATTCAGTCCAACTTCAAAAGTCCCCATAGTCTATCACTCTATTAAGAGTGTTTAAAAGTCCAAAGTTCAAAGTGTCTTCTGAGATTCATGCAATCTCTTAACTGTAACCCCCTATAAAATCAAAATCAAAAAGCAGATCACATATTTTCAACATATAGTGGCACAGGATATACATTATTGTTCCAAAACATAGGGAAGAGAGCATAGTGAGGAAATACTGGACCACACAAAGCAAGACTGAAAACTAGCTGGGCAAACTCCAAACTGCATCCCCATGCCTGATGTCATAACGCTCTTTAGATCTCCAACTCCTTTCATCTTTGTAGACTGCAACACACTTCTTTCTTTTGGGCTGGATCCACTACCTGTTAGCAGCTCTTCTCAGCAGGTATCCCATTGCTCTGGCATCTCCAAAATCTTGGAATCTCCAAGGTAATCCAGGCTTCAACTTCACAGGTTCATGCAATGGCTTCTCTAAGCTTCCATTCAGGGACACCCCTGACACACACCTGGCCTTATCAGCTTTCTTTAGTCATGGAGGCAAATTCCATAGCCCCTTTCTTCTATCCTTAAACCCAGAACCATGTGGCCAAAGCTTCTAAATTTTGCTGCTTCCTGGTGGCTGGAACTTAGCCCCTTGTGCAATCATATCTTCACCAGCTTTCTGTTCTCAGTGGTTTCCTTTACCACCTAAGCTTGGCTGTCCTGAATCTGGATCTACAGACCCAGCTAGACTCAAACTCAGAGATTTGCTAGCTTCTGTCTCCAAATCCTGGGATTAAAGATGTGCCCACCACACCTGGCTCTAAGCTTTTCTTCAATTCCTTCTCACAATTTGGAAACTTAGCTGGGTGGAATCTAGTCCTGGGGTCACCACTCATTTTATTCCATTTCTTTAATCTGTTTATTTCCTTGAACATAGAATTCAGCTCCATTCAACATTTTGGTTCTCCTCTTCTCCTCAAGTATTTTTTCATGTTCAGCTTGCTTTTTTTCATTATATATCTTCATCAGAGTTAACACTAGTAACCACACAGCAGAGTCTATACTAGGCTGTTTTGAGATTTCCACTGCCAAGGAAATTATTCCAAAACTCTTCAATTTAGCCTCAGGCAAACTTATTGGATAAGAGCAAAAAGCATCTATATTCTTCACCAAATATCACAAGAATGATCTCTAGGCAACATACTAAAAGTCTTCTCCCCTAAAACATCTTGAGCCAGGCCCACACAGTTCATCAATTCACACTCAGCACCACTGTCTTCCATGCTCCTACTAGTCTGGCCATTGACCAGCACTTAAAGCATTTAACTGCTTTTCTAATCTACAGTCCCAAAGTCCATATTTCTTCAAACATAAGTATATTATTTTACCCAGCATAATATCTTTTTAATTATTTGGGAATTTCATACAGGGTACAACAATCACACTCATTTCTGATTCCTCTCAGGTCTACCCTCTCATCCTTGTGCCCCCCAAAGAAAACTCCCACCAAGTACAATTTGTGTTGCCTATAAACTCACTGGAGCATGGTCAAACTCGCAGTGGCCAGCGTCTTAAAAGAAAACTGAGTCCTTCGCCGCCCACCCTCACCAGAAGCTATCAGCTGTGAAGAGCCACATTTCAGCATCTTTATCACAGTTTTTAAGGATGCTCTTCAATACATTCCTCTCTGGACTATTTCCTCTTTTTTTGAGAGGAAGTATGTGTCACAGAAGCCTTCCATGTCTCTCATTCTCAGGGATAAGTTTGCAGTCACAGATAACACTACAAAAGTGTTATCCTACCCATAATAACCAGGCTGCTAGGACCACTCCTCTCAGGTGAGGGATGGAGCCAGCTCACCAGGCCCATCATGAGGGGCAGGGTAAAGTGAGCTTTCCCAAGTATGGGAGCCAGCTCTCCTATTAGGGGTGAGGCCAGCTTTCTCATGCCAAGGTCATCAGGTTCTGTTATCCTAGGGCTGGGGAGGCTCAGGGTCAGCTCTCCTGGGGTGGGAGGGTCACTCTCCTGGGAGAGGGGGTTATTCCAGGACAGTGAGGATCGGGGCCAACTCAGCAGGTCCCTCATATTCAATATATGGTTCAATACATGGTTTGCATGGGCTCCTGAGGTGACACAGGCAACTGACACACACAGACCCCAGCTGCTTCAGGATCACTGTACCAGAAGTAGTCAGCAGCAGCAGCTTGGAGCCAGATGTCACCATGGCCTTGGGGGAGGGGAGAGCAGCATGGGAACTCTGGCTTAAAGGAAATACAGGTTTAAAGATCAAAGGCTATTTCTCTGAGAGACTGAGACAAAATACTTGACCATCTCAATTTTATTCTCTCTCTCTCTCTCTCTCTCTCTCTCTCTCTCTCTCTGTGTGTGTGTGTGTGTGTGTGTGTGTGTGTGTGTGTCTGTGTGTGTGTGTGTTGTTTTTGTTAATGGTTTTTGATGTTTATTATTGAAATCTCTACAGTAATGCAAGTACCATTTAAATATCTAGGGTTTTTTTCAACTTTGCTTTTGTGTACTCAATTGTCTTGTATGCCATTTAACAAAACTCAAAGTCACAAAAAATATTCTATGTCCAAATATTTACTTTTTTATGATGTTATACTTTTCTATTTTAGAAATTTAAAGTTATTTGAAATTTAAGTTAATACATCAAAATACTATTCATGGTATAGGTAATATCTATATCAGCTCATAATCACTTTGAGACATCCCATAATACATACCTAATGTTCAGGATAAGCAGTTTGGGGGGTGGTTTTTGTCTTTTGGAGACATGGTTTCTCTATGCAGCCCTGGTTGCCCTGGAACTTACTCTGTAGACCAGGCTGGCCTTGAACTCAGAGAGATCTGTCTGCCTCTGCCTCCCAGTGCTGGGATTAAAAGCGAGTGCCAGTACTGCCAGGTCAGGATAGACAACTTTTGTTAAGGCCTCACATTTAACCCTAGATGGCCTAAAACTCACCAGGCTAGCCCCAAACAAGAAATACACATGCCTCTACCTCCCAAGTAATGGGATCAAAATCATGTGCCAACATACCCTACACAGGATAAATATTTTCTTCCTATTTTAAGGAAATATATATGTGTATATTTATATACATATATAATAAAGAAATCTGTAACTTTTTTAAATATAGCAATATTCAAGTATTCCAGAGTCTGGTTCATCATGCAAGGATTCTTTTCAGAATTTCTACTGACCAGATTGAAAGAAAGACTCCTCAGAAGCTAATGAATAATTAAAGGATTTATTTTATTAGAATTTCTTTTCCCTATTTTTCAGGATTACTTGCACAAAATCTCCTTGTAAATATGAGTGTTAATTAATTTTAATAATGATAATAATAACAATAATATCAGTGTATATAGAAACAAGTCTTAGAAGAGAGACCTCTACATACCACTTCCTAAAAAAAATAATAAATAGTAACAGTCAAGAAATATATGGGCTTTGCTATTGGTTGCTCTGCACAAATTGATTGTAAGGCCCTATTGCTGAAGAAAACACCCGAATAACTCATTGAACACAGAGAAGTTGAACTGGTGCCTAGCTAGAGCCTTCACCCCTTCTGACTACTGCTCAAGGGACTGGAAAGTACTCTGCATGTAACCAGAAGAGAAACTTAACAGATATAAACCCTTTGATCTACACTGGTGACCTCCTGGATGATGAGCTGGTGCAATGGTGGTACAATAATGCCAGAGTAACCAACCACTACCTGAATGGATTTAAGGCCCACTCCACAAATGGAACTCATGACTGACAGTGTCCAGGTGGCCAATAACCTGGACTAGATAGGCCTTGGACCTAAGGAAAGCCAAATACTATTGCTCTGCTAAATGAATGCAGCAATGTAATGACTCCTAATAAAGTTCTATTTCCATAGATCAGTGACTTGTTCAGACATCATCAATAAAGTTTCCACCTTCAGTATATGAGAAAAAAATCAGAGACACACAGCTAGACGGGCAGAGAGTGAGAGACCTTGGGACATTCAATCGCAAATGAAATGTCTCAAACAAACTTCCTTCCTCTGGCTCAGAGAAGCCTGCAGAAGAGGGGGTGGAAGGATTATAAAAGCCAGTGAGGATGGAAGACACCAGTGAAACAATGCCTTCCAGACACAACAGGACTGACACATAAACTCACAGAGACAGTGGCAGCATGCACAGGACCTGAACAAGGCTCAGCCAGATAGAGTCTCAGCACTGAGAGGGGAAAGTGAACACGACCTCTCATCCCTAACCAAGAAGCTATAGCTACTTGACAACCACACACATAGGAAAAGTTAATTTTTTTCCAGTGGAGTCTCTTTGGAAATACAAACCACACTTAAGAGGAAGCCACATGGCCTGCAGTTAAGGACCAACACAAAACGAACTCCGTGATACTTTTGGAGATCTTTGGTCTCCTAATGCTTTGTCTGTGCACCTTTTACCTCACTGCTCTTTTGTTGAAGTTGTATGGTTTCCAATTTTGTGTTGTTATGGGTGTGTATGTATGGGTGTGTGTGTCTGTGTGTGTGTGTGTGTTTGTGTGTTTGTGTATCTGTGTGTCTCTGTGTTTGTATGAGTGAATGTGTCTCTGTGTGTGTTTGTGTATCTGTGTCTCTCTCTCTTTCTGTGTGTGTGTGTTTGTGTGTGTGTGTGTATCTTGTGCTATTTCTTTGGGGATTTTTTCTGTTTGTTTGTTTTTCTCTATTGGATTTTTTATTTACTTGCCTGCTTGCTTTCTAAACAGAGAAAAAGAAGACCTAACGTTAGATGGATGGGGGAGAGGAGATGATCTGGGAGGAGACAAGGGAGGAAAAACACTTATCAGAATATAATTTATTAATTAATCAATTTTCATTAAAAAAATAAATAAAATATGTATATGAGCTTTGAATTGGGAAGACCAAGAATAAAAGTACAAATAAACATTAATGTGATTTCTAGTGTTGGGTGACTCACTTAATTTTGTCAATCTTCAATTCCTTTGTTGAAAATAAAATTATTTCTTGAGAGATTTTGAAAATTAAAGAAAATTATATAAAAAAATTTGTGCTTTATAAGTATGTAGCATTGAGGCTCCAAAAATGGCTGAAGTATTCTGTCATTTTTCTTTCAAACAGAATTAATTTTTAACTTGGGGAAGGGTGTTCACAGTAGTTGTAATAATACCTTTATTAAAACTACCATTCTAATCACTGTATTTTTATTATTACATTTTTATTTTTAAAACATTTTTTATTTTGATCATTTTCTTTCCTTACTCCAAGTCCTTTCAGCTCCTCTCCCCCTCCATACCCACCCAACTTTAAGTTCTTTCTTAAAAAAACAAAAACTCAGTGTAACAACAGAAAAAAATCAAAGCCAATAAAACCACACACACACACACACCAAAAAGTCCACCAAACTCTAACCAAATAAAATCACACACACACACACACACACACACACACACACACACACACACACACACAGAGTAGAGTCCATTATATGTTGGTCAACTACTCCTGAATACAAAGCCTGTCTGTTCTAAATTGGTTAATATACCCAGGCTCACTATTGGAGAAAACTGATTTTCATTATCCAGCAGGTATAAAGGACAGTGTAGTGGTTAACCTTTATCATAGTAGCTAGGTTTTCATTCGTTCTTTTTTAATATAATAAGAAAAAAAATTATCACATTGAAGTTGGACAAGATAAACAAACCAACAGAAGGAAAACAGCCCAAGGGAAGGAATCAGAGGCCCACTCATTCACACACTCAGTAATCCCATAAAATCACTAAAGTGGAAGCCATAAAATGTACTCAGAGAGCCAGGCGGTGGTGGCACACGCCTTTAATCCCAGCACTTGGGAGGCAGAGGCAGGCGGATCTTTGTGAGTTCGAGGCCAGCCTGGTCTACAGAGAGAGATCCAGGAAAAGCGCAAAGCTCCACAGAGAAACCCTGTCTCGAAAAACCAAAAAAAAAAAAAAAAGTACTCAGAGGACCTGGTGCAGACTGTGAAGGCCCTGTGTGTGGTGCTTCAATCTCTGTGGATTCGTAGGAGCTTTGTTTATGTTGATTTAGAGGGACTTTTTCTTGGCGTCCTCCATACCCCCTGGTTTGTACACTCTTTCCAATTTCCTCTTCCTCCAGTTGCCTGTACTCTGAGGAAAGAGATTGATGGAGACATTCCATGTAGGGAATGCATGTTCCAAGGTCTCTCTCTCACTCTCTGGGAAAAGTCTGGCTGTGGATCTCTGTGTTTGTTCTCATCTGCTGTAGGAGGAGGTTCTCTGATGATAGCTGAACAAGACAGTATTAGTTTATAAGTATAGCAAAATAGCATATAAGTCATTTTATCATTTTTTTAATTTTACAGACAAGGATTATGAACCTTTACCTTTATTCTCATTTGTCCTTAAAATTTTTTATTATTATTTACAAATGAAGCATTATGGATCAGAGAGATAATATAATACACATTAAATCATATAGCTAACAAATGTTAAATATAATCTAATATTACCTATAAATAAGTGTATCCCCCTAAAAAACAGTCCTATACAGCCCCTATTTGAAATAAACACACACACAGAAAGAGTAATTTCTACCTTTTAATCAGTACATAATTAGTTTTGTGTACTATAACAAAATATAGCATGTAATATAATTTTAATACAACACTTCAAACTGTAGTCTGGTATAATCTACTTAGTTTGAGTAAAGTTGAGCTGTTAACTTCAAAATATAACTTTAAAAATAAGAACTAAAGTGAAATTATACTCCAAGGATGGACATTGTCACTCCAGAAGACATTGGATGTTAAATAAAAACTCCAGTACCAGGCATCAGATATTTCCCTGTGATTTGTTGGCAAGGGTGGGTCCCAAGGTCTCCATAACTACAAATGGTATTACCATTTCCCTTAGTTATCATAATAAACATGGTTAAAATTCCAGTCCTGAAGACACCACACACACACACACCTTGGATGCAAGAAATAGAGAAATCGGTCTTAGACCACCCAGGAAACTTTCTCCTTGCTACAAGCTTTGATCCTGCTGAAAAGTTCTGTACAGGCTGCTGGGGGACAAAGACATCAGTGATCTTACCCAGCACTAGACACTGCATACTGTCATATTATCCGGCTAGACAAGATGTGTCCACTGGTGCAATAGACAAGACCGTTCTGGATAACTAACCACTTAATGACCAGATTTGAGGCCTGTTCCACAGGACAGAACACCATATTTTTGTGCTGTAATCCTGCTCAAACAACCATGGAGGATAAGGTCATTAGTTTAAGTTATTTTAGATGGTCATGCTGTCAAACACCTTCTAAACAGTTATGTTTATACTCAGAAATCCTGGCTCTTCTCAGTCTTTGTCGGGAGAGCTTCTTTTGCAAGTGAGCAGCAGTCAGTGGAGGTGTACATAACTGGTCAAAGTGTACTGAGTGACTGATTGCTCAGCCTGGATGGGACATCTATTATAGTCACCCTCCACAAATGGCTCTGAGAGTATCAATAGAGAGGAGGTGGAAAGAACATAAGAACCAAAAGATGGGAAGGATTGTTATGAATTCCATCTTCTAGACATGACATGTCCACCACACTCATGGTGTCACAGCAGCTGTGGTTACCTGTACAAAACCTGTACAAGATCAAGCCAATCAAAATCCAGCACAGAGAAGGCAAGTGATCTCCAGACCCTATCTCTTGGCAATATACAGTTGGTGGAAGAGAGAGATTCATTCTTTTTTGAGGATGTGGCCTCTGATAGGTTCCTCCACTCCAGAAGGTGGCCTCACATCCATAAACATATGGGCAGCACTAAGTGGCTTATGGATGAAGAAAGAAGAGGAAAAAAGCATGAGGTTGGGAGGGAGTGAGCTGGAAGGGAGACACTAGGGATAGATATAGTTCATTGTGAACATGTATAAAATTCTAAAACATAAAAAATTTAAATTAAGCTATTAGCTAAAGAATCAATGCAAAAATCAGAATCTTCCACCATCTTTTATATTGATACAAGAATATATATTACTGCCAATTTCCATAGAATATTATAACATCCAGAATGGCTGGAATAGTGGCAATATCAGTTTATGAATATGATCTGATACATAGAAATTATTAGCATTTATAAAAATATTTCCCTTCTCACTGAAATGACTTTGGGTCTTTGTTTTACCATTTTATCAATAGTGTATGTACTAGTTTGACTGAAGAGATGGAAAAGAACAGCTTGTAAAAGGAAGAGGATCAGGCAGAAGGCATTTTTTAATTATTTGGCATATTTTACATATATTTTCTATAGTATGAGATGCTTAATGTGTGATCTCTTCTCTTCCACCAGCTCAAGGGACTAATTTATTGTAATGAA
The DNA here is from genome assembly GCF_004664715.2 of Peromyscus leucopus. Taxonomy (NCBI): domain Eukaryota; kingdom Metazoa; phylum Chordata; class Mammalia; order Rodentia; family Cricetidae; genus Peromyscus; species Peromyscus leucopus. The sequence continues at coordinate 1,257,329 of NC_051078.1, forward strand.
TTGTAGTAGAGTGGGCAAGGAGAGATGGCTCAGTGGTTAAGAGTGCTCGCTGCACAATCAGGAGGAGCAAAGTTTGGGTATCAGCAGCCACATAAAATCTGAGCACAGTCCCAGGAATGCTTATAACCCAGGAACAGAAGAGAACAGAAATGAGTGGGTCACTGTGGCTTGTTTGTGGTGAGCCTAGCTGAACTCCAGGTTCAGTGAGAGATTCTGCCTCAAAGGAACAAGGCAAGAGTGATAGATAGGGACAGTTAGTACTGTCCCCTGGACCTCCATACACACAGGCATGCACATTCACACACATGTACACAAACTCCTACACATGCACACCACACCAAATATAAGCACAAAAAGGAATAGCCATGATAGACTACACACACAATCTAAAGGAATATAAAATATAATACACATTTGTATCAAAGTTAGAAAAGGAAGATTGAGAGATAGTGCCCAATGAAATGAAGAAGAAAATAGTAACAAGCAAATAACACCAATTGTAAATGCACTTTACCATTAGCATTTACCACAATACCCATCTGGCTGTGACCCTGTAACTTCCTGAAACAAGGAATCCACCAGCTCCAATTGGACCAAGAGGTGAGTGACTCCTCTACCATCCAGAGAGTCCTGCCTCAAGGACCTAGGACCCAAGATACAACCAGTCCCTGGGAACCGCCACCCAACTCTGCCCCAGTTGCTAGCCAGCAGGGAAAACTCCCACGTCCATGCTCCCCCACCAAAATCCCCCATGGGACCCTGCAATCTACAAGACCTACACCCTACCCCAATACTCATCTGACTGTGACACCAGTAACTTTCTGAGACAAGGAATCCTCCAGCTCTCATTGGACCAAGAGTGGCTTCCTGAGATACAGAATCCACCAGTTCTGAGTGGACCAAGAGCCTTGATAAGATTGAGAGCAGCTCCCTGAGTCACAGAACCAGCTAGCTTGGGTTGAACCAAGAGCAACTCCCTGAGATAACAGAATTTGCCAGCTCCAATTAGACCAAGAACTAAGATTGGACCCAAGGGGGCCCCCCCGAGACACAGACACAACAAGCACAGAGTGGACCAATAGCAGCTTGCTCAGACATAGGCACCTCTTGCACCTATTAGTGGAAAGGATGTGCAAAAATACATACAACAACATAAAGAGCAATATGACATCAACAGAACCTAACCCTCCTACAAAAACAAGACCTGACCATCACAATGTAGAAGCAGCAGAAGAAAGTGACCTTAAAAATAGCTTCATGAAGATGCTAAAGGCCTTTAAAGAAAAAATGAAAAATTCCCTTAAAGAAATTGAGGAAAAGACAAACAAAAAACTGGAAGAAATCAATAAATCCCTTAAAGAAAGCCAAGAAAAAGCAATTAAACATGTGAAGAAAATAGTTCAAGATCTGAAAATTGAAATAGAAACAATTAAGAAGACACAAACAGAGGAAATGCTGGAAATAGAAAATCTAAGTAAATGAACAGGAAACACAGACGCAAGCATAACCAACAGAATACAAAAGATGGAAAACAGACTCTCTAGTGTAGAGGATACAATAGAGCAAATACATTCATCAGTCAAAGAAAACACCAAAGCCAAAACAGTCATAACACAAAATGTTCAGGAAATCTGGGACACCATGAAAAGGCCTGCAGCATGAATCTTAAAAAGTCTATTAATAAAAACAAACCTGAAGCCAGTTATTGGGGTGAAGATCAGAGAAGCAGAACAAGCTACAGCTTCCTCACCTTGAAATTCCTCAGCTGATCTTGTTTCCTCAGACTGGAAACCTCTGTGTCCTTATCAAAATGGATCTCAGCTAAACTGCTTCTCCAAAGCCTGAAAGCTTAACCAGCTCTAGTTCCTGGTCCTCATGCCTTGTATACCTTTCTGCTTCCTGCCATCACTTCCTAGGACTGAAGGCATGTCACCATGCCTGGCTGTTTCCAGTGTGGCTTTGAACTCACATAGATCCAGACAGATCTCCGCCTTTGGAATGCTAGGATTAAAGGTGTGTGTGCCACCATTTTCTTTCCTATATGTCTGTCTATTGGTTGTTCTGTTCTCTGACCCCAGACAAATTTAATAGGGTGCACAATATTTTGGGGAACACAATATCACCACAAAGGCCAAAACTAAGAATAATAGGGATAGAAGAAGAATATCAACTCAAAGGCACAGATAATATATTCAACAAAATCATGGAAGACAATTTTCCCAACTTAAAGAAGGAAATACCTATGAAGATACAAGAAGCATATAGAACAGCAAATAGACTAGAACTCCAAAAAAGTCCCCTCGCCACATAATAATTAAACCACTAAACATACAGAATAAAGAAAGAATATTAAGAGCAGCAAAGTGAAAAGGCCAAGTGACTTATAAAGGCAGACCCATCAGAATAACATTCAACCTCTCAATGGAGACCTTGAAAGCCAGAAGGTCCTGGACAGATGTAATGCAGACACTAAGAGACAATGGATGCCAGCCTAGACTACTATACCCAGCAACTTTCAATCACCATAGACTGAGTGAACAAGACATTCCAAAACAAAAACAGATTTAAACAATACCTATCTGCAAATCTAGACCTACAGAAAGCACTAGAAGAAAAATTCCAACCTAAGGAAGTCAGATACACCCATGAAAACACAGGCAATAGATAACCTCACAGAAGTAAATCTCAAAGAAGAGAAATACACACACATTACCACCAAAAGATAACAGGAATTAACAATCACTGGTCATTAATATCCATTAATATCAATGGACTTAACTCACCTATAAAAAGACACAAGCTAACAGAATAGATACGAAAGCAGGACCCATCTTTCTGCTGCATACAAGAAACACACCTCAACTTCAAAGATAGACACTACCTCAGAGTAAAAGGCTGGGGAAAGGCTTTCCAATCAAATGGACTTAAGAAGCAAGCTGGTGTAGCTATCCTATTATCTAACAAAATAGACTTCAAACTAAAATCAATCAAAAGAGATCAAGAAGGACATTTCCTAATTATCACAGGAAAGATCCACCAAGATGAAGTTTCAATTTTAAACATTTATGCTCCAAATACAAGGGCACCCACATATGTAAAATAGACATTAATAAAGCTTAAATTATATATCAAACCCTACACATCAATAGTGGGAGACATCAACACCCCACTCTCAACACCGGACAGATCTGCCAGATTGAAACTTAACAGAGAAATAAGAGACCTAACTGATGTTATGACTCAAATGGATTTATTTGATATCTACAGAACATTCCACCCTACCAAAAAGAACATATCTTCTTCTCAGCACCCCATGGAACTTTCTCTAAATTAGACCACATACTCGGTCACAAAGCAAATCTCAACAGATACAAGATAAAAAATGGAGGCCAGGCGGTGGTGGTGCATGCCTTTAATCCCAGCACTCAGGAGGCAGAGGCAGGCAATCTCTGTTAATTCGAGGTTAACCTGAGCAGCAGAGTGAGTTCCAGGAAAGGCGCAAAGCTACACAGAAAAACCCTGTCTCCAAAAAAAAAAAAAAAAGAAAAAAGAAAAAAAAGAAAAAAAAATTGGAATAACCTCCTGTATTCTATCAGACCACTGTGCCTTAAAGTTAGATTTCAACAACAAAAATTACAGAAAGCCTACAATCTCATGGAAACTGAATAATGCCCAATTGAATCAATCACCAATGGGTCACGGAAGAAATAAAGAAATTAAAGACTTCCTAGAGTTCAATGAAAATGAATGTACTACATACCCAAACTTATGGGACACTATGAAAGCAGCTAAGAGGGAAATTCATAGCTCTAAATGCCCACATAAAGAAGTTGGAGAATTCTCACACTAGTGACTTAACAGCACACCTGAAAGCTCTAGAACAAGAAGAAGCAAAGTCACCCAGGAGGAATAGATGCCATGAAGTAATCAAATTGAAAGCTGAAATCAATAAAAATAGAAACAAAGAGAACAATACAAAGAATCAATGAAGCAAACAGCTGGTTCTTTGAGAAAATCAACAAGATAGCAAGCCCTTATCCAGACTAACCAAAAGGCAGAGAGAGCATCCAAATTAACAAAAATCAGAAATGAAAGGGAGATGTAACAACTGACAATGAGGAAATCCAGAGAATCATCAGGTCATATTTAAAAAACCTGTACTCCACAAAACTGGAAAATCTAAAAGAAATGGACAATTTTCTGGATAGGTACCACATACCAAAGTTAAATCAAGACCAGATAAACAATTTAAATAGACCAATAACCCCTAAGGAAAAAGAAACAGTCATTAAAAGTCTCCCAACCAAAAAAAACCCAGGACTAGATGGTTTCAGCGCAGAATTTTACTAGAATTTCAAAGAAGAGTTAATACCAATACTCTTTAAATTGTTCCACACAATAGAAACAGAAGGAACATTACCAAACTCCTTTTATGAGGCTACAGTTACTCTGATTCCCAAGCCACACAAAGATACAACAAAGAAAGAAAATTACAAACCAATCTCCCTCATGAACATCAATGCAAAAATACTCAATAAAATATTAGCAAACCGAATCCAAAAATATATACAAAAATTAATTATCCACCATGATCAAATGGGCTTCATCCCAGAGATGCAAAGATAGTTCAACATATAAAAGTCTATCAATGTAATACACCATATAAACAAACTGAAAGAAAAAAAACCACATGATCATCTCACTAGATGCAGAAAAGTCATTTGACAAAATCCAACACCCCTTCATGATAAAGGTCTTGGAGCGATCAGGAATACAGGGAACAGACCTAAACATGATAAAGGCAATTTACAGCAAGCCAACAGTCAACATCAAATTAAATGGAGAGAAACTCAAAGCAATTCCACTAAAATCAGGAACGAGGCAAGGCTGTCTGTCCACTCTCCCCATACTTATTCAATATAGTACTTGAAGTTCTAGCCAGAGCAATAAGACAACATAAGGAGATTAAGGGGATACAAATTGGAAAGGAAGAAGTCAAGCTTTCCCTATTTGCAGATGACATGATAGTATACTGGAGTGACCCCAAAGATTCAACCAAGTAACTGATACAGCTTATAAACACATTCAGCAACATTGCAGGATACAAGATCAACTCAAAAAAAATCAGTAGCCCTCCTATATACAATTGACAAACAGGCTGAGAAGGATTTCAGAGATACATCACCCTTTACAATAGCCACAAATGATATAAAATACCTTGGGGTAACACTAACCAAGCAAGTGAAGGACCTGTATGACAAAAACTTGAAGTCTCTGAAGAAAGAAATTGAAGAAGATGTCAGAAAATGAAAAGATCTCCAATGCTCATGGATAGGAAGGATTAACATAGTAAAAATGGCAATCTTATCATAAGCAATCCACAGATTCAATGTAATCCCCATCAAAATCCCAACACAATTCTTCACAGACCTGGAAAGAATACTCAACTTCATTTGGAAAAAGAGAAAACCCAGGATAGCTAAAAGAATCCTGTACAACAAAGTCATCTCTGGAGGCATCACCATCCCTGACATCAAACTCTACTATAGAGCTATAGTAATAAAAACAGCTTGGTACTGGCATAAAAACTGACATGTGGACCAATGGAATTGAATTGAAGACCCTGACATTAACCCACACACCTATGAACACCTGATTTTTTTTACAAAGAAGCCAAAATTGTACAATGAAAAAAAGAAAGCATTTTCAACAAATGGTACTGGCCTAACTAGATGTCAACATGTAGAACACTGCAAATAGATCCATTATCTGTCACCATGCACAAAATTCATCCAAGTGTATCAAAGACCTTAATATAAAACCAGTCACACTGAACCTGATAGAAGAGAAAGTAGGAAATAGTATTGAACGCATTGGCACAGGAGACCACTTCCTAAATATAACACCAATAACACAGACACTGAGAACAACAATTAATAAATGAGACCTCCTGAAACTGAGAAGCTTCTGTAAGGCAAAGGACACAGTAAATAAGACAAAACAACAGCATACAGAATTGGAAAAGATTTTCACCAACCCTACATCTGACAGAGGGCTGATCTCCAGAATAAATAAAGAACTCAAGAAACTAGACATCAAAATAACAAACAATCCAATTTAAAAAATGGACTATAGAGCTAAACAGAGAATTCTCAAAGGAAGAATTTCAAATGGCTGAAAGGCACTTAAGGAATTGCTCAGCATCCTTAATTATCAGGGAAATGCAAATCAAAACAACTCTGAGATACCATCTTACACCTGTCAGAATGGCTAAGATCAAAAGCACTGCAGACAGCTTATGTTGGAAATAATGTGGAGCAAGGGGAACACTCCTCTGCTGTTGGTGGGAGTGCAAAATGGTACAGCCACTTTGGAAATCAGTATGGCAGTTTTTCAGAAAATTGGAAATCAATCTACCTCAAGACCCAGCTATACCACTCTTGGGCATATACCCAAGAAATGCTCAATCATACCACAAAGACATATCCTCAACTATGTTCATAGCAGCATTATTTGTAATAGCCAGAATCTGGAAACAACCTAGATGCCCCTCAACTGAAGAACAGATTAAGAAAATGTGGCACATATATACAATGGAGTACTACTCAGCAGAGAAAAACAATGACATCATGAAATATGCAGGCAAATGGATGGAACTAGAAAATACCATCCTGAGTGAAGTAACCCAGACTCAGAAGGACAAACATGGTATGTACCCACTCATAAGTGGATACTAGATATAAAGCAAAGGATAATCAGGCAACAACCCACAACTCCAGAGAAGCTAACTAACAGGGAAGACGGACACATGGACCACCCTGGGAAGGGGAAATAGATGACATCTCCATGAGTAAATTGGGGATGAGGGGTGGGCAAAGGAGAGTAGGGGATAGGGGATCAGAACATAAGGGAATGGGATGGTTGATCTGGAACAGGGAGGGAGGGAGACAGCAATGAAAGATATACCATGATAGAGAGAGATATCATGGAGACAGAGAGAAACCCGGTGCTAGGGAAGTTGCCAGGAATCCCCAAGGATGCCCCAGCCTGGACTACCAGTAATAATAGAGAGGGTGCCTGAACTGAACTGGATTACCCCAGATATCAGACTGGTGAATACCCTAACTGTCATCACAGAGCTTTTCTCCAATGACTGATGGAAGCAGATGCAGAGATCTACAGCCAATCACTAGGCGAGCTCCAGTAGTCCAGTCAAAGAGAGAGAAGAGGGATTCTATGAGCAAGTGCATCAGGACCATGAAGGGGAAACATGCAGGGATGACCAAACCAAACTAGAGGGAACTCATGAAAGTTGGCTCAATGGTCGTGGAATCTACATGGGACTAGACTAGGCCCTCTGCATGGTGAGACAATTGTGTAGCTTGATCTGCTTGGGAGGCCCCCTGGCGGTAAGATCAGAATCCATCTCTGGTGCATGAGCAGGATTTTTGACATCCCTATGATGGGAACCTCCTGCAGCCTTGAGGCGGGGGAAGGGCTTGGACTTGCCCCTACTGGAGGCATTGCCTTCTTGTGGGTGGGAGTGGAGGTGGGTTCAGAGGGGGAGGCTGGTAGGGCCAGAGAAAGGAAGAGGGGGATCTTTGGTGTGTAAAATGAATGAAAAAAAATTTCTTAATAAATAAATAAATATTTTTTAAAAAAATTAAAGTTGAGGGTCTGAAGAGATGGGTCAGCAGTTAAAAGGGCATGCTATTCTTTCCAACTACAATGGTGCAATTCCCAGTACCCATATGGTGGCTTACAACCATCTATAACTCTACTTCCAGGGGATCCAATGACCTCTTCTGGTTTCTGTAGGAACCAGATTTCAACTTGGTACACAAAAATACATACAAGCAAAACATCAACACACACAAAATATTTTTTAAGAAAGCTGAAACCAATGACCTCATAATACAAAGTTTCATCCCTCCTTTTTGGAGGGGTATAATGACATTCAAGCTAACCTGTATTTTCATTTGTCTCTATGAAACATTACTTTATTAATCAAATCTTTGAAGGCTTGTTTTACTTGTTGATTTCTCAATGTGTAAATAAAAGGGTTCAACATGGGAGCAATTGAAGTGTTGAGAACAGCCACACCTTTGGTCAGTGATGCCCTTTCATTGGCAGAAGGTTTGACATACATGAAAATGCAGCTTCCATAAGAGATGGAGATGACAATCATGTGAGAGGAACAGGTGGAGAAAGCCTTTTTCCTCTGACTGGCAGATGGAGACCTCAGAATGGTGCTGATGATGCAGATGTACGACAGGATAACTAGAGCCAGTGTGAACAGCAGAGTGATGGAGGCAACATAAAGGCCAAATGCCTCTAAAAGCCTTGTATCTGAGCAGGAGAGCTGTAAGATGGGGAAGTAGTCACAGCAGAAATGATCAATGACATTAGAAGCACAGAAGTCTAACTTGAGGACCAGTATGACTAATGGGAAGATGAACAGAAATCCTCCCAGCCATGCAGTGAGAACAAGAAGGGTGCAAACTTTCTGGTTCATGATGGTGGTGTAATGCAGTGGTTTGCAGATGGCAACATAGCGATCATAAGACATAGCAGTTAGAAGAAAGAACTCAGAAACACCCATGGAGATTAAGAAAAATAACTGAGCCAAACAATTATTATAGGAAATGGTCTTGACTTTAGTAATTATTGACCCCAAAAATCTAGGGATGGAAACACTGGTGAACATAATTTCTAGGAAGGAGAAGTTCTGGAGGAAAAAATACATAGGAGTCTTTAACTGAGAGTCAAGCAAAGTAAGTGTGATGATGCTTAGGTTTCCACATACACTTAATATATAAGCTATGAATAAAAAAATGAAAAGTACAACCTGAAGTTCTGGTGTGTCTGAGATACCCAAGAGTACAAACTCAGTAATCATAGAGTGGTTTCTCATTCTGATTTATAGTCCGTAGAATCTATTGATAAAAAAATTAAAGTGTAAATTCAATGTAAAAGAAACAAATGTTTAAATATTGATATTACTGTGTTCAATGAAATAAGAGCACTTCCACTAAGATTTTCTAATCTCTGCTCATTCCTCAAACATCTTTTTGAAAGGAAATACTTTTGTAGATAGGAGTTTACAGCCTTTCTATACACAAAAATTTTACATACAGTCATTATTTCTATATTACAAGATTCCTTTGAACTATGTTAAAAATATTTTAATAGTATCTTCATTATGTTCTGGTTTCACATATTGTATGTTTTCAGGATTGAATATATGACATTTAATTTTAATTCTAATACTATTTCCAAACTTAGTTTATAGGTACAAACTGAGCACCTGATCATATTTACTAAACCTAAAACTGTCATGGTTATTTTCAACCTTAATACATGTGTAGTTTAAAATGGCCAGGAATAAATGTATTTCCCAAGAGAGAAGTAAGGTGAGATTTTCTTTAGTTATAAAAATAAGTAAATTTTTAATTTGTGGGAAATAAAACAAAGACCAGAGAAAACAATTTAAACAGAGCCAGGGATCAATAACTACTTTCTATGAAGTCTAAGGTACTCGTAGCATTTTAATATTTTCTTTTTACTAAGCTCACTTTGTAATTTTTATCTTTAAACTTTCTCGAGGACAAAAAAAAATAACTCTTACAAATGATTTTTTATCTCAAAGTATAATAGTGCCTTCCTTCTCAAGGAATCAACAGAATAAATAAAATTTTCTATAGAATTTTCATTTTCAAACCACGAGCTCTTCTAATCAGTCCTATTCTCTTCTGATGCTTAACAGACAACATACAGTCTGTGTATAAGTTATCACCAAATGTGATGTACTACTTTCTAAGCAGGGATTTCAGCAAGTGATAAAGCTGATAATGGGCATTATCCACTTTTTCCTGTTGTAGTCTTCTGAGTCTCAGTGTTTTTTCTCTTTAGGAATAAACATATCTTTTTCATCAAAACTTACAGGTACTGTTTTGTAGTTCACATGATAATTAAAACATACTAAAATGTAAAAATAATAGCAATAAATGTATTTAAGTGATAATTTGAGGATCCTTGCATTTTCCCAGTAAAGTAAATCTTTCAATGATAGATAAAAATTCTTTTCTTCACTAATGTGAAACATGCTATTTGGTGTATATGCTAATACCAATCGGATATAAAATCCTACAGTCTACAACATAACTTGAATGTTGCTACTTGAAACACAAAATTAAACATATTAATAAAAATCTCAAGAAGTTTTTCCCATTCAGGTCACTCGACTCTGTTTACTACACTGAAGCCTGTTACATCAAAAACTTCATGCTAAATTGCTTGTAAGATTGCTAACAGTCTCACCTAGAAGTGAAAATAAATGTATCTTTAGTCTCTTCTATTGTTTCACTGAAACTGCATGTGCTATAAAATACACCATTGTCATCCTCGAAAATGAAGCGACTGATAAGATTTTAAGACAATAGAAGGTAAAACCTTTTGAAGGTCTCTGGATAAGGTAAAGATTGAAATCTACACAAACATAAACACAACTTTACCTTCTCTGGCCACTGTACAAATCCCTGATACACTCAACTAAAGAACAGAAGATGCAAACAGAAATTCTAGACTTGTATGTAGTGATGTCATGACCCATCTTCCTTGAAAACCAAACAATATAGAGAGACAGAGGGGAAAAGTATACCAATCAACTGATAACATTCTACCTGTCTTCCCTTTGGTCAAACAATTTTCCTAATAAGAGCCTAGACTCTGTCTATTCTCAGGAGATAATTCATTCTCAATTCATTTGGGATTAGTTAAACACAGGACTAAACTGCCCTACAATGGGCTCTTCTTTGTCATTCTTGCTGGTATTTTTTAATTGATAAAATTCTCCCAGCACAAAACAGAATAGATAACTTAAAACTTAATCTTTAAAATCTTCAAAGTTAGGGTTATACTTTGCCCTTGTTTTTTATTTTTAATTTCAAAATTGATAATGTGCTCCACAATATGAGATCCAGAGCCACACCAGTATACAGAAACCTATCCTTTTTTAATAAATATTTTTATTTTATAGTTAATTTAATTTTATGTATCAGTCACGGATTCCCTGTCCTTCCTCCTCCCACCTTCCAGCCTCTTCACCCCCAGTTCACCCCCCATTCCCACCTCCTCCAAGCCAAGATCTCCCCTAGGGATTCAGCTCAGCCTGGTAGATTCAGTTGAGGCAGGTCCAGTCCCCTCCTCCCTGCACCAAGGCTGAGCACAGTGTCTCAGCATAGGCCCTAGGTTCCAAAAAGCCAGCTCATGCAACAAGTACAGGTCCCAGTCCCACTGCCTGGGCGCCTCCTAAACAGTTCAAGCTCATCAGCTGTCTCACTTATCCTAGAGGGCCTGGTATAGTTCCATGGGGGGGCTCCTCAGCTATTGGTTCACAGTTCATGTGTTACCACCAGTTTGGCTATTTGTCCCTGTGCTTTTCCCAGTCATGGTCTCAATATCTCTTGCTCATATAAACCCTCCTCTGTGGTGGTATTCTAATTGTACTAAAATGTGATTCTGATTGTATGTTAATAAATAAAGTTGCCCAGGGGTGAGAGCTATTAGAGCCATAGCAAGAGCGTGGCAGTGGTGGCACACGCCTTTAATCCCAGCACTTGGTAGAAGAGCTAGGTAGATCTCTGTGTGTTCAGGGATACAGCCAGCATTGGAGACATACGCCTTTAAGACCTGGGGGGCTGTACATACAGGCAGTGATGAGGCAGTCACATGTTTAGGTTTACAACCAATGAGAAGGCAGAACAAAAAGACTATGAAAAGACATACACACAGAAAATAGGTTTTTTTCAGAGAGCTAGGACCACTGCAGGAGGAAGGGTGAGATTTTAGCTCTGAACTATGACCTCTTGGCTTTCTCTTTTACATTGGTTCTGTGTTTCTTATTTAATAAGACGGTTGGTTACATCTACACTTCTATCTATCTATCTATCTATCTATCTATCTATCTATCTCCGATTGGACTCCTGGAGCTCCACCTGGGGCCTGGCCACGGATCTCTGCGTCTGCTTCCACCAGTCACTGCATGGGAGTTCTATCATGACAGTTAGGGTGTTTGGCCATCCAATCACCAGAGTAGGTCAGCTCAGGCATCCTCTCGACAATTGCCAGTAGTCTATAGTGAAGTCATCACTGTGGATTTCTGGGAACCTCTCTAACACTCTGCTTCTTCCTAATTCCATGGGGTCTTCATTTATCATGGTGTCTCTTTCCTTGTTCTCCCACTCCGTTCTTGATCCAGCTGGGACCTCCCACTCCCCTAAGTTCTCTTTCCCCCAAACCTTGCCCTTCATTACACCCCCTCACAGCCAGTTTGCTCAAGTAGATCTCATCCATTCAGAGACCTATTCTTAACCTACCCTACCAACCATGCATTTATTTCAAATCTTTTGATGATTCAAAATAAAATATACTATATTATATCAAATTGGTTTTATGTATTTACAAACACAACCACACACTCACTTATGGTTTTATGTACTTTATTATATCATATACACTATGTAAGTACAGATATTTTGAAATTTCATTACACAAAATATTGTTCAACATTCCTATCTTGCTTTTCAGTTAACACTGAGTAATAAATGTCATTTCTGGTCGTGTTATCTAGAAAAAAAAGTTTCCTTTTGTAACATTTGCATGGATTATCCAAGGAGATTTATTCATAATTTATTAATTTTATTGTTGGTTAAGGTTAGAGCTAGATCCAAATTTCATTCGCTAGTAGCATTCATTCTCTGCTAGCACAAAACAGCATAACTTTAAATCATTTAAATATCTTTAAAAATTAGGATTGTACTTTAGCTTTGCAAAAATGCATTCATGAAATCACAGCAGCTGTGGTTGACTACTCAAGACATTCACATGATGATGTTTGGAAAGCCTTGTTGTACCTGAAGAGCCACAGGCTGATAATTTTTCTGGTTTTTAACACTCTCACTACTCCATTTTATGGAAGAGGTGCTCACATCATGAGGGGCAGGGTAAGGTGAGCATTCCTAAATGTGGGAGCCAGCTCTCCTATTAGGGGTGAGGCCAGCTTTCTCATGCCAAAGTCATCAGGTTCTCTTATCCTAGGACTGAGGAGGCTCAGGGTCAGCTCTCCTGGGGTGGGAGGGTCGCTCTCCTTGGGGAGGGGGTTATTCCAGGACAGTGAGGGTTGGGGCCAACTCAGCAGGTCCCTCATATTCAATATATAGTTCAATACATGGTTTGCATGGGCTCCTGAGGTGACACAGGCAACTGACACACAGACCCCAGCTGCTTCAGGATCACTGTACCAGAAGTAGTCAGCAGCAGCAGCTTAGAGCCAGATGTCACCATGGCCTTGGGGGAGGGGAGAGCAGCATGGGAACTCTGGCTTAAAGGAAATACTGGTTTAAACATCAAGGGCTATTTCTCTGAGAGACTGAGACAAAAGACTTGACCATCTCAATTTTATTCTCTCTCTGTCTCTCTCTGTCTCTCTCTGTCTCTCTCTGTCTCTGTCTCTCTCTGTCTCTGTGTGAGTGTGTGTGTGTGTGTGTGTGTGTGTGTTGTTTTTGTTAATGGTTTTTTATGTTTATTATTGAAATCTCTACAGTAATGCAATTACCATTTAAATATCTAGGGTTTTTTTCAACTTTGCTTTTGTGTACTCAATTGTCTTGTATGCCATTTAACAAAACTCAAAGTCACAAAAAATATTCTATGTCCAAATATTTACTTTTTTATGATGTTATACTTTTCTATTTTAGAAACTTAAAGTTATTCGAAATTAAAGTTAATACATCAAAAATACTATTCATGGTATAGGTAATATCTATATCAGCTCATAATCACTTTGAGACATCCCATAATACATAACTAACGTTCAGGATAAGCAGTTTGGGGGGGGTGGTTTTTGTTTTTGGAGACATGGTTTCTCTATGCAGCCCTGGTTGCCCTGAAACTTACTCTGTAGACCAGGCTGGCCTTGAACTCAGAGAGATCTGTCTGCCTCTGCCTCTCAGTGCTGGGATTAAAGGTGAGTGCCAGTACTGCCAGGTCAGGATAGGCAATTTTTGTTAAGGCCTCACATTTAACCCTAGATGGCCTAAAACTCACCAGGCTAGCCCCAAACTAGAAATACACATGCCTCTACCACCCAAGTAATGGGATCAAAATAATGTGCCAACATATCGTATACAGGAAAAATATTTTGTTCCTGCTTTAAGGAAATATATATATATATATATATATATATATATATATATATTCATATATATAATAAAGAAATCTGTAACTTTTTTAAATATAGCAATATTCAAGTATTCCAGAGTCTGGCTCATCATGCAATGGTTCTTTTCAGAATTTCTACTGACCAGATTGAAAGAAAGACTCCTCAGAAGCTAATGAATAATTAAAGGATTTATTTTATTAGAATTTCTTTTCCCTATTTTTCAGGATTACTTTTACAAAAATCTCCTTGCAAATATGAGTGTTAATTAATTTTAATAATGATAATAATAACAATAATACCAGTGTATATAGAAACAAATCTTAGAAGAGAGACTACTACATCCAATTTCCTAAAAAAAAAATAATAAATAGTAACAGTGAAGAAACATATGGGCTTTGCTATTGGTTGCTCTGCATAAATTGATTGTAAGGCCCTATTGCTGAAGAAAACGTCCGAATAACTCATTGAACACAGAGAAGTCGAACTGGTGCCTAACTAGAGACTTCATCCCTACTGACTACTGCTCAAGGGACTGGAAAGTACTCTACATGCAACCAGAAGAGAAACTTAACAGATATAAACCCTTTGATCTACACTGGTGACCTCCTGGATGATGAGCTGGTGCAATGGTGGTACAATAATGCCAGAGTAACCAACCACTACCTGATTGGATTTAAGGCCCAACCACAAAATGGAACTCATGACTGACAGTGTCCAGGTGGCCAATAACCTGGACTAGATAGGCCTTGGACCTAGGGAAAGCCAAATACTATTGCTCTGCTAAATGAATGCAGCAATGTAATGACTCCTAATAAAGTTCTATTCCCATAGATCAGTGACTTGTTCAGACATCATCAATAAAGTTTCCACCTTCAGTATATGAGAAAAAAATCAGAGACACACAGCTAGACGGGCAGAGAGTGAGAGACCTTGGGACATTCAATTGCAAATGAAATGTCTCAAACAAACTTCCTTCCTCTGGCTCAGAGAAGCCTGCAGAAGAGGGGGTGGAAGGATTATAAGAGCCAGTGAGGATGGAAGACACCTGGGGAACAATGCCTTCCAGACACAACAGGACTGACACATAAACTCACAGAGACAGTGGCAGCATGCACAGGACCTGAACAAGGCTAAGTCAGATAGAGTCTCAGCACTGAGAAGGGGAAGGGAACACGACCTCTCATCCCTAACCAAGAAGCTATAGCTACTTGACAACCACACACATAAGAAAAGTTAATTTTTTTCCAGTGGAGTCTCTTTGGGAATACAAACCACACTTAAGAGGAAGCCACATGACCTGCAGTTAAAGACCAACACAAAATGAACTCCATGATATTTTTGGAGATCTTTTGTCTCTTAATGGTTTGTCTGTTCACCTTTTACCTCACTGCTCTTTTGTTGAAGTTGTATGGTTTCCAATTTTGTGTAGTTATGGGTGTGTATGTATGGGTGTGTGTGTCTCTGTGGGTGTTTGTGTATCTGTGTGTCTCTGTGTGTGCATATGTGTGTATCTTGTGCTATTTCTTTGGGTTTTTTTTCTGTTTGTTTGTTTTTCTCTATTGGATTTTTTATTTACTTGCCTGCTTGCTTTCTAAACAGAGAAAAAGAAGACCTAACGTTAGATGGATGAGGGAGAGGAGATGATCTGGGAGGAGACAAGGGAGGAAAAACACTTATCAGAATATAATTTATTAATTAATCAATTTTCATTAAAAAATAAATAAAATATGTATATGAGCTTTGAATTGGGAAGACCAAGAATAAAAGTACAAATAAACATTAATGTGATTTCTAGTGTTGGGTGACTCAATTAATTTTGTCAATCTTCAATTCCTTTGTTGAAAATAGAATCTTGAGAGATTTTGAAAATTAAAGAAAATTATATAAAAACAATTGTGCTTTATAAGTATGTAGCATTGAGGCTCCAAAAATGGCTGAAGTATTCTGTCATTTTTCTTTCAAACAGAATTAATTTTTAACTTGGGGAAAGGTGTTCACAGTGGTTGTAATAATACCTTTATTAAAACTACCATTCTAATCACTGTATTTTTATTATTACATTTTTATTTTTAAAACATTTTTTATTTTGATCATTTTCTTTCCTTACTCCAAGTCCTTTCAGCTCCTCTCCCCCTCCATACCCACCCAACTTTAAGTTCTTTCTTAAAAACAAACAAAAACTCAGTTTAACAACAGAAAAAAAAACAAAACCAATAAACCACACACAGACACACACACACACACACACACACACCCAAAAAATCCACCAAACTCTAACCAAATAAAATCACACACACAAAAAAAATAATAATAATAAGGTGGAATCCATCATATGTTGGTCAACTACTCCTGAATACAAAGCCTGTCTGTTCTAGATTGGTTAATATACCCAGGGTCACTATTGGAGAAAACTGATTTTCCCTATCCAGCAGGTATAAAGGACAGTGTAGTGGTTAACCTTTATCATAGTGGCAAGGTTTTCATTCATTCTATTTCTAATATAATAAGATAAAAACTATAACATTGAAGTTGAACAAGATAAACCAACAGAATGAAAACAGCCCAAGAGAAGGAATCAGTGGCCCACTCATTCACACACTCAGGAATCTCATAAAAACACTAAAGTGGAAGCCATAAAATGTACTCAGAGGACCTGGTGCAGACTGTGAAGGCCCTGTGTGTGGTGCTTCAGTCTCTGTGGGTTTGTAGGAGCTTTGTTTATGTTGATTTAAAGGGACTTTTTCCTTGGTGTCCTCCATACCCCCTGGTTTGTACACTCTTTCCACTTCCTCCAGTTGCCTGTACTCTGAGGAAAGAGATTGATGGAGACATCCCATGTAGGGAATGCATGTTCCAAGGTCTCTCACTCTCTGGGAAAAGTCTGGCTGTGGATCTCTGTGTTTGTTCTCATCTGCTGTAGGAGGAGGTTCTCTGATGATAGCTGAACAAGACAGTATTAGTCTATAAGTACAGCAAAATAGCATATAAGTCATTTTATCATTTTTTTAATTTTTCAAACAAGGATCATAAACCTTTACCTTTATTCTCATTTGGTCTTAAAATTTTTTATTATTATTTACAAATGAAGCATTATGGTTCAGAGAGATTGTATAATATGCATTAAATCATATAGCTAACAAATGTTAAATATAATCTAATATCACCTACAAATAAGTGTATTCCCTTAAAAAACAGTCCTATACAGCCTCTATTTAAATAAACACAAACACAGAAAGTGTAATTTCTACCTTTTAATCAGTACAAAATTAGTTTTGTGTAGTATAACAAAATACACATGTAATATAATTTTAATACCACACTTCAAACTATAGTCTGGTATAATCTACTTAGGTTGAGTAAGTTGAGCTGTTAACTTCAAAATATGACTTTAAAAATAAGAACTAAAGTGAAATTACACTCCAAGGATGGACATTGTCACTCCAGAAGATGTTGGTTGTTCAATGAAAACTCCGGTACCAGGCATCAGATATTTCCCTGTGATTTGTTGGCAAGGGTAGGTCCCAAAGTCTCCAAAACTACAAATGGTATTACCATTTCCCTTAGTTATCATAATAAACATGGTTAAAATTCCAGTCCTGAAGACACCACACACACACACACACCTTGGATGCAAGAAATAGAGAAATCGGTCTTAAACCACCCAGGAAACTTTCTCCTTGCTACAAGCTTTGATCCTGCTGAAAAGTTCTGTACAGGCTGCTGGGGGACAAAGACATCAGTGATCTTACCCAGCACTAGACACTGCATACTGCCATATTATCCTGCTAGACAAGATGTGTCCGCTGGTGCAATAGACAAGATCATTCTGGAGAAATAACCATTTAATGACCAGATTTGAGGCCTGTTCCACAGGACAGAACACCATATTTGTTGCTGTAATCCTGCTCAAACAACCATGGAGGATGAGGTCATTAGTTTAAGTTATTTTAGATGGTCATGCTGTCAAGCACCTTCTAAACAGTTATGTTTATACTCAGAAATCCTGGCTCTTCTCAGTCTTGGTTGGAGAGCTTCTTTTGCAAGTGAGCACCAGTCAGTAGAGGTGTACATAACTGGTCAAAGTGTACTGAGTGACTGATTGCTCAGCCTGGATGAGACATCTTTTATAGTCACCCTACACAAATGGCTCTGAGACCATCAAGAGAGAGGAGGTGGAAAGAACATAAGCAGAAGATGGGAAGGATTGTTATGAATTCCATCTTCTGGACATGACATGTCCACCACACTCATGGTGTCACAGCAGCTGTGGTTCCCTGCACAAGACCTGTACTAGATCAAGCCAATCAAAATCCAGCACAGAGAAGGCAGGTGATCTTCATACCCCACCGATTGGCAGTGTACAGTTGGTGGAAGACAGAGATTCATTCTTTTTTGAGTGTGTGGCCTCTGGTAGGCTCCTCGGCTCCAGAAGGTGGCCTCACATCCATAAATATATGGGAAGCACTAAGTAGCTTATGAATGAAGAAAGAAGAGGAAAAAAGCTTGAGGTTGAGAGTGAGTGAGCTGGAAGGGAGACACTAGGGATAGATATATTTCATTGTAAACATGTATGACATTCTAAAACATAAAAAAAATTAATTAAGCTATTAGCTAAAGAATCAATGCAAAATCAGAATCTTCCACAATCTTCTATATTGATACAAGAATATATATTACTGCCAATTTTCATAGAATTTTATAACATCCAGAATGGCTGGAATAGTGACAATATCAGCTTATGACCATGATCTGATTCACAGAAATTATTAGCATTTATAAAACCATTCCCCTTCTCACTGAAATGACTTTGGGTCTTTGTTTTACCATTTTATTGATAGTGTATATAGTAGTTTGACTGAAGAGATGGAAAAGAACAGCTTGTAAAAGGAAGAGTATCAGGCAGAAGGGATTTTTTTAATTATTTGACATATTTTTACATACATTTCTGTAGCTTAATGTATGATCTCTTCTCTTCCACCAGCTCAAGGGACTAATTTATTGTAATGAATTGCAGTAGACTGGACAAGCAGAAATGGCTCAGTGGTTAAGAGTGCTCACTGCACAATCAGGAGGAACAAAGTTTGGGTATCAGTAGCCACATAAAATCTGAGCACAATCCCATGAATGCTTGTAACCCAGGAACTGAAGAGAACAGAAACAAGTGGGTCACTGTGGCTTGTTTGTGGTGAGCCTAGCTGAACTCCAGGTTCAGTGAGAGATTCTGCCTCAAAGGAACAAGGCAAGAGTGATAGATAGGGACAGTTAGTACTGTCCTCTGACCTCCACACACACAGGCATGCACATTCATGTACAGAAACTTCTACATATGCACACCACTCCAAATATAAGCACCAAAAGGAATAACCATGATATTAGCATGTAGGAATAGCCTATAGGATAACCTACACATGCAATGTAAAGAATATAAAATATAATACACATTTATATCAAAGTTAGAAAAGGAAGATTGAGAGATAGTGCCAAATGAAATGAAGAAGAAAATATTAATAAGCAAATAACACCAATTGTAAATGCACTTTACCATTAGCATCATATTTTTGGAGACAAAGATCATAGCCAAACACAGGTTAATATTCCACAACATGGATATCTATTAAATGTTCCATAACACTTTACAGTGATACCACCTCCTCCAGGATAGAATATTTCAATACAGATGAAATGCTAAACAGTACCTACACAGGTTTAATGGAAGACATAACATAGTTACTTTAAAATTAAAGAAAGTTTAAGGCCTGAAGAGATGGATCAGCAGTTAAAAGGGCATGCTATTCTTCTTAACTTCAATGGGGCAATTCCCAGTACGCATATGGTGGCTCATAATCATCTATAACTCTACGTCCAGGGGACCCAATGACCTCTTCTGGTCTCTGTGGGAACCAGGCTTCAACTTCGTACACAGAAACACATGCAAGCAAATCATCAATACACACAAAATATTTTTAAGAAAGCTGAAACCAATGAGCTCATAATACAAAGTTTTATCCATCCTTTTTGAAGGGGTATAATGACATTCAAGCTAACCTGTATTTTCATTTGTCTCTATGAAACATTACTTTATTAATCAAATCCTTGAATGCTTGTTTTACTTGTTGATTTCTCAATGTGTAAATAAAAGGGTTCAACATGGGAGCAATTGAAGTGTTGAGAACAGCCACACCTTTGGTCAGTGATGCCCTTTCATTGGCAGAAGGTTTGACATACATGAAAATGCAGCTTCCATAAGAGATGGAGATGACAATCATGTGAGAGGAACAGGTGGAGAAAGCCTTTTTCCTCTGACTGGCAGATGGAGACCTCAGAATGGTACTGATGATGCAGATGTATGACAGGATCACTAGTGCCAGTGTGAACAACAGAGTGAAGGAGGCAACATAAAGGCCAAATGCCTCTAAAAGCCTTGTGTCTGAGCAGGACAGTTGTAAGATGGGGAAGTAGTCACAGCAGAAATGATCGATGACATTCGAACCACAAAAATCTAACTTGAGGAATAGCATGATTAATGGAAAGATGGTCAGAAATCCTACTAACCATGAGGCAAGTACAAGAATGGTACAAACTTTCTGGTTCATGATGATGGTGTAATGCAGTGGTTTGCAGATGGCGACATAGCGATCATAAGACATAGCAGTTAGAAGAAAGAACTCAGAAACACCCATGGAAATGAAGAAAAATAACTGAGCCAAACAATTATTGTAGGAAATGGTCTTGACTTTAGTAATTATTGACCCCAAAAATCTAGGGACTGAAACACTTGTGAACATAATTTCTAAGAAGGAGAAATTCTGGAGGAAGAAATACATAGGAGTCTTTAACTGAGCATGTAGCAAAGTAAGTGTGATGATGCTTAGGTTTCCACAGACACTTAATATATAAGCTATGAATAAAAAGGAAAAAATTATAACCTGAAGCTCTGGTGTGTCTGATATGCCCAAGAGAACAAACTCAGTAATCATAGAGTGGTTTCTCATTCTGATTTATTGTCCACAAAATCTATTGATTAAAAAAATGAAGCATAAATTTAATGTAAGAGAATTGAAGTTTAAATATTGATATTACTATGTTCAAATAAATGAAGCAATATCTGCTCATTTCTATTAAGTAGAAAACCTCTTGTTAAAAGGAAACATATAGGTAGGTGTATAAAGCCCCCTTCAACCATTTTATGCAAGGCTCTACATACAGTCATAATTTCTATATGTGTAGGATACACTGAGTTATAGATTTGTGTAACAATATTTTAATAGTATCTTCATTTTTAATATGAAACACTGTCTTCTAGTTTCACATATTGTATGCTTTCAGGACTGAATATATAACATTTAATTTCAATTCTAATATTGTTTTCAACCTCTATAGTGTGTTGGTGGAAACTGAGCACCAAATCATTTTTATTAAACCCAAATGGTATCAGGGTTATTTTCAATCTTAATATATGTGTTATTTAAAATGGCCAGTGAAACAAATGTGCTTACAAACACAGAAATGCACCTGTATTTTCTTTATTATAAAAACAAATAAATTCTTTATTTGTAAGAATTCAAACATGGGACAAATACACTTTTAATCCCAGTACTCAGGGAGCAGAGGCAGGTGAATCTCTGAGTTCCAGGCCAGCCAAAGCTATACAGAGAGACCTAGTCTCAACAAATCAAAAGCAAAAAAAAAAATCATGGGCCAAGGAAAATAATTTAAATAGATCCAGGGGTCAATAATTTATTTCAATAAATTCTGAGACACACCATGTTAACATTTTCTTTTTACTAAGTTCACTTTGTGATTTTATCTTTAAACTTTTTTGAGGACAAAAAGGAACTCATACAGAAGATTTTTTTTATCTCAAAGTATAATAGTGTATTCCTTCTCAAATAATCAGCAGAATAAACAAAATTTTCTATAGGATTTACTTTATCAAATCACAGAGCTCTGCACTGTAATCTTCTATTCAGTCCTATTCTCTCCTGATACTTATCAGACAGCATAGAGTTTGTATATAAGTTATCACCAAATGTGATGTACTACTTTCTAGACAGGACAGTTTAGCAAAAGATAAGTACTAAAGCTGATAATGGGCATTATCCACCCTTTTCTATTTTAATCTTCTGGGTCTCAGTTTTTTCTCTTTAGGAATATATATACCTGTTTCATCATTATGTCATCAAAACTGACAGATAACTGTCATGTGGCTTACATGATAGTTAAAATATACCAAAATAGAAAATTAATAGTAATAAATATATTTAATAATTTGGTGGCCTTGCTTTTTCCAGTATAGTAAAGCTTTCAATAATAGGTGAAAACGCATTTGTTCACAAATGTGAAACACACTGTTTAGTGCTTATGGTAATACCAGTCAAATATAAAACCTCACAGTGGTCAGCCATGACTTAAATTCTGCCATTTAAAACACAAATTTAAACATATTAATAATATTCTTCAGAAGATGTTTTCTTCATTCCGTTCACTATTACCTCTGTGTATTACACAGAAAACTGCCATGTAAAAAAAAACATATATACTGACTTGCTTGTGAGATTGCTAAAAGTCTCACTTAGAAATAAAAATAAAACTGTCATTAATTTCTTTTGTCATTCTACAGAAACTGAGTATGTGATGATCTATGTCCAAACATACTATAGTCATCCTTACAATTATTTAAGAACATGGCACAACTGATACTGTTTTAAGATACTAGAAGGTTAAATGTTTTGAAGGTCTCTGGATAAGATAAAGATTGAAATCTAAACAAGCAAAAATAAAACCTTACCTTCTCTGGCCAGTGTATAAATCCCTGATACACTCAACTAAAGAACAGAAGACACAAACAGAAGTTCAAGACATGCGTGTGATGATGTTGTGACTCATCTTCCTTGAAAACCAAACAATATAGAGACAGAGGAGGGAAAGTGTACCAATCAACTGGTAGCTGCAATTCAACCTGGCTTCCCTTTGGTCAAGCAATTTTCCTAATAAATGCATGGACTCAGTGTATGCTCAGGAGATAATTCATTCTCAATTCATTTGGGATTAGTTAAACACAGGACTGAACTATTCTACAATGGGCTCTTCTTTGACAGTCTTACTAATATTTTACTAATTAGTAAATTCTGCCAGTGCAGAGCAGAATAGAGAACTAATAAATAAATAAATGAATAATAAATAAAAATAAAATTTTAATATCCTCAAAAGTTAGGATTACATCTTGTTTTTGTTTTCTATTTTTTTAATTCTAAGATTAACATGTGCTCAACAGTATGAGATCCAGAGCCACAAAAATATACAAAGACCTATCCTTACCCTATCCTTTCATTTCCTTCAAATCTTTTGATTAGTCAAAAGAAGATATATTATATTATAACAAATCAAATTGTTTCTACATATTACACAAACACAATCACAGACTCAGTTATTGTATTATATTTTACATATTCTACAAATACAGACAAGATTTTACATATTCTACAAATACAGACAAGATTCTACTATATAAAATGTTCTACAGCTTTCCTATCTTGTTTTTTTTCAGTTAACATTGAGAAATGGATGTTATTCCTTGTCAAGTTATCTAGAAAAAAATTCATCCATCTGTAACAATTGCATTGGATATCAAGGAGACGTGTACATAATTTATTAGTTCAATCATTGGTTGAGATTAGAATTTGATCCACACTTCATCAATAGTAACTCAGCCCACACAGAATAGCAGGAATAACTTAAAATTACTTAAATATCTCTAAAAATTAGAATTGTCCTTTAGCTTAGCAAAGGGCATTCATGAAATTACAGCAGCTGTGGTTGACTACTCAGGACATTCACAAGATCATGGCTTGGGAGGCCTAGCTGTACCTGAGGAGCCACAGGCTGTTAATGGCTATTGGAGGATAGGGAGTCATTTTCTTCAATGGTGTAGCCCCTAGCATGTTGCCCATATTCTAGTAAATAACCCTCCATCCATGTTTGTATGAGTAGCCCTAATTAAACTCAATAGGTTATAAAAGAAATATGAAAGTGGGGGACTTATACTGAAAAGAAGAAGTTTGTTGAAAGAATGAGGGGGATAAGCAAGAATAACAGGAAGAATATCATCAAAATATAAATTACATAAATATACTAAACTGTTGGATAATAAATTAAGGGAGTTCTTTTTCTGGTTTTAAATATTCTTGGCTTTAAATATTCTCACTACTCCATTTTATGGAAGAGGTGTTCTCATCTTGTAAAATTTCATCTTTAAAATTTGGTTGCATTCAACTATGACACTGAATTTAGAGTTGTACTTTTACAAAGTCTTATCTATTATCTACATGCTCTAATTCTTCATAGATGTAGTGATATGCAGATAATTGCTTTCATCAGTGAATTTTGGTGGATGTACCAAAGAAATTTGTTCATTTCACCAATGTTTCAAATTTTTAAAAAAATCTTAGCTTTTATTTATCATGTATAACTGACATACAATAGCACAAAGTTAATATTCTCATTCAAATATGAAATATTTCACAATCAATGTATACATTGTATACAAATAAATGAAATGGAAGAATGAGCATAGAAAATAAGACTAAAACACAAAAGAACAAACATTTAATCTTGTATTTAATCTCAGTATCAAGAACATGTGGTAGCATGATGTAAGACCTAGAGATTTTAACAACTTCATCACTAGAGTTGACCCTCTGGATCCCACATAGACTTTCTCTTGGGCTGACACCACTCACTGCCTGCAAATTTCTTGGCAGACATCATATGTTCCTATCCTCTCTATGCTAAGGGACTCCAACACTACCACCAACTACCTGGTTATTGATGACCACTCTTAAACAGAGCTACAATGAGAAGGAAAAAATGGGGCAGAAGTAAACACAAATATACAGTTTAAAGAGAAAAGGAGCACCAGGAAACAATATGGCAGCCAAAGCTTGTGAGGAGAGAGATAAAGAGATTAAGGGGATACTTCATCTGCACAGGAATAAAGACTCCACCCATCTAAGCCTCCAATTTGCATAAGAAAAATGCCTGACAATTTTCTGATCCTAGAAAGGGAAGAAAAACTATGATAAATATAAGTCAAGGGGCACACACTCCATGCCAGGATAGCTGCCAAACAGAGCCAATGAGGCCAGGCTGTGTGTAGCAGCAGAGTTCCTAAATAAAGGCCCTGAGACACCTCTGTGTGGACTGTGGAAATGAAACCTGCATTGCATTGCAGACCCTAAGATGTTGGAGAGACAAGAACCATGGGATATCTGCCGAGGAAAGCTGCATACCAGGAGTGGAACCAGCCTAACAGAGAAGTGTATGTTGCAGGTTCCAAAGCTGAAAGGGTAGAACTACCGAAATCTTTTGGCATTGGAGGTCAAACTACAGAATTTGGCACTTGCCCTGCTGGGTTTTGGTATTGTTTAGGTCCAATATTTCCTCACTGTGCCCCATTGCTCCACTTTGGAATGGT
Organism: Peromyscus leucopus; assembly: GCF_004664715.2. Lineage (NCBI taxonomy): Eukaryota > Metazoa > Chordata > Mammalia > Rodentia > Cricetidae > Peromyscus > Peromyscus leucopus. The sequence goes on from NC_051078.1 coordinate 1,283,023, forward strand.
AATGTATATCCTGTGCTGTTGTAGGTTAAAAGAACATAGCTTGCTTTTCTTTTTATTTTATATGAGTTACAGTTAGGGAATTCCCCTGAGTTTCAGAACAGACTTTGGACTTTGGGATGTTATCAAAAGCTTTTTAGGTGCCTGACTTCAACAAAAGCTTTCTTCCAGAGTCCAGGGAAGGTGCTACAAGTGGCAGAAACTATTTATCTATGAGTAAATCTACTTATCTGGGGGTATATCAATAAATCTACGCACACCATGCTCTTTCAGTCCACTTTATTGTTCTAAGTAAGCTTCAACTCTGCCTCTGATCTCTCTACTGTTCTCTCTCTGTTCTCCTGCTTCTCCAAACCTACAGCTTCTTTTCAGCTCTTATTCTTAGCTCCTCTCTTGTCTGACTCCTTACATTTCCCCCAGGAGACTTCTTGTAATACTGAGAAAAGTTTCAAAATCCTCAAGGTCATAGCACATTCCTAGAATTGACAATAAGGAGCAGAGCCATTACCCTGGTAACATAAGGTCCAAGGTCTCAAGTGTGGGAGGCCAGCTCCCACCTTTTAAAGGGTTCCTATGAAAAGGAGAGAGGAATAAGAAACTTTTAGATAGAAAGATAGTAGAGAGGAGACAGACAGAAACACAGGATAGCTTCAGGAGGACCTGGATCAAAATCCACCAGCCCCTTCTGTCTCTTCAAAGGGGCTTTTTATAACAATGCCAAGAGGCCGGGCAAAAGACCTCCCCCTTGCTAGATCAAAGCATGCTGCACAGCCAAGTGGCAGACCCTTCCACACACCTGGTAACCAGATATGTGGTCAAGTCATCCCCTTATGAAGCCCTGATGGGCAAAGAAAGCTCAGATCTTACTAGGAAACCTCTGTGGGTCTCCACACTCAGGAACAAAGGCAGAAAGCGCAGTACCCAGTGCCAAAAACTCTGAGACATAGCTTTTTATCAGCAGACTTGGCAAGCGAAGAGTTGGCAGGCATTTCTTAGCTTGTGTTAGTAGCCTTGGTGAATACCTGCAACTCTGACCTTGTGCATACTCTAAAGTTTTACACTTATAATCTATATACAAAGACCTTTAGTTTAGTTTGAACTTGCTCTGAGGTAAAAATGAGATAAATGTGTGCAGTTTGTGTTAGACTGAGGAGAAATTATTTTCTGTTGCTAGTCTGAGCAAAAGGAACAAAGCAGGCTTTAAGTGTCTACAGTATCATGAGAAAATTGATCTGACTATGAAGCATATCCTAGTATATTTTCTATATATCAAAATCACACAACTAATATGGAGCCCCCATGGGACTAGACTAGGCCCTCTGGATACAAAAGATGGTTGTATGGCTTGAACTGTTTGGGGGGCACCCAGGCAAGGGATCGGGATCTGTCCCTGGTCTATGGGCAGGCATCTGGAACCCAATGCCTGTGGTGTGACACCTTCCACAGCCTTGGTACAGTGGGAAGGGGCTTGGACCTGCCTAGGCTCAGTGTGCTGGGCTCTGCTGACTCCCTATGGGAGACCTCGATTTGGTGGATGTGGGGATGTGAGGTGGCTTAGGAAAGAGGGCTGGGGGTGGGAGGAAGGAGAAGAGGGATCTGTGGATAGTATGTGGAGTAGAAAATTTCTTAATAAAGAAAAATGAGAGAAAAAAATATAGAGCTAAATGAAAAGTCATCTTCCTGACCACCCACAGATATATGTGCCCATAAGATTGAGATGTAATCATGAAGTTACATATATACATTACATGAAGATGCATGGTAATAGGGAGATATCATAGTGTAATTGCATAAGAAGTTTACAAGAAACAGCCAATTCATTCAAAGGCAGTAATTCCAAAATGCCTTGTGTGAGGGTTTCTCCACCAGAACCCTTGGTTCTGATAGGTTGACCTTTTGAATACTAGTTGTCACCGGCTGTATATTCCCATGGCCTTTTGCTACCAGCAGCTCTCAATATGATGTTTAAGTAGTGTTGAGACCTTGAGAAACTACAGTGACTTTTGAGTTGGACTAAATGCATTTTGCATCACAATATGACCACAGGCTTATGGGTAACAGGGAGTAGACTGTGGTAGTTTGCATGATATGTTCCATACTATTGGGCATTTGAGTAGCTGCTTCCCTGTTGATTCACTGTTTAGGTAATATAGGAAGTATGGTCTTGCTGGAGGAAATGTGTTACTGGAGGCAGGTTTTGAGATTTCCAATTCCATGAGCTGTTCCTAGCTCACTTTCTGCATCTTGTGTCTGGTTTAAAATGTGTGTCCTCAGCTTGGTACTTTGTCATGCTTCCCCACTGTGATGGTCATGGACTCGTATCCCTCTGGAAACATGAGCCCAAATAAACGCTTCTTTCTTTAAGTTAGCTTCCTTGATCGTGGTAATTTATCACAGCAATAGAAAGTAACTAAGATAGCTTCCCCACCGTCCACGAGAAAACGTTGACTGAGTGATCTTGTACAAGTCTTGTGCAGACATAGTGCAGGTCAACTCAGATGTTGTGAGTTCAGGAATGCAATGGTTCTAGCTTGCCGAAAAGACATCTTTTCAGTCTAGTCTCCTGACCGAGTTCTGGGTTCATGAATTAACCACAAAGAAACTAATCTGATGAAACTGAGAGCAGTTCTCATCTGGTGGTAGAGAGGTACAAATTTATAAGGCAGTTTACTGATGTCCATTTAGCAGGATAGCAGGGCCTATGAGCTGTGCACCCATGAGCTCTTGGTTAGATATACAGCGTGAGACATGCATTTACTTCTGTGGAGTGGCCCATAAATCCAATAAGAAGTGCTTGTTTATCCCCAGACCATTCATGCCACTATTGCGTCTATGATCATATTTTGCAACACTGATCTTGTTGTAGTTCACATGGATTACAGCTTTTTAAAACTTGTTATGACTTTTCCCAAGCAAACTACATAGTACCTTCTAGTACAATGAAAGCTAGTTTAACTTCTTATTTTATTAATTTTTATTGAAAATAGATATTTTTCATACAATATATTTAGATTATAGTTTTCCCTCCCCCAACTCTTCTCAGATCCTCCCTACTTCCTCACCAACCCTAACCTACACCCTTTTTTTCTTTCGTTAACATACAAACATGCATCTAAAAAAATAAATAATAATAAAAATATAAGATAAAATAAAAACAAACAAGCCAGAATATGACAAAACAAACAAGCAAATAGAACAAAATGCTAAAAATAAAAAAAAACATAAGGAACACATATAGATGGAGGGAAACACGTGTTCACACATAGAAAAATGTTTAACATTCCTGGTTCCCCTAGTACTTATCTGTGAGTACAAAGACCTCTACAGGGCCTACCTGGTAGTGTGGACAGTGTGAGATCCCAGGAAAGACCTAATGATCCTTGATGGGAACCTATTTTCTTATTACTTATTTCATATTACTTATTTTTTCTATGGGGCCTGGGCATCTGGAATTAAGTTATTGATTGTGTCTTTTGATAAGACAAATCAACTGTACCCCCAAGATGAAGCAGCAAACTGGGAACTTTCAGAAAGTTCAAAGGGATTAAAGCTGAAGAGAGCAGGTCACCAGAACCATGTGAGCAGGTAGAGAAAGGCCAGAGGATATCTAGTGGTCTGGGAAGTTTGGATAAGTCGCAAGGGGATGGGGCAGGGTAAAGTAAGCCTCTTATCATTGACCACACATACAGCTGCAGATAGTTCCAAGGTAGAGTAGTGGGCTGAGTAGCTTGGGTAGGTTCCCCAGGGGAAATAGCTGTGGGGAGCAGTTCTCTCATTGGGGTGAGCTATGTGGACTGGGTGCACAGAAAATATCCTGAGTCAAAGAGGGGGTGCATAGAAAATATCCTGAGTGAAAGAGGGCTAGAGCTAAGAGTAAAGCCATGTCTGGCCTCTTCCTAGGAGGCAACTGTGAGAGCTGGGTACTGCCTAGAAAACCAACAGTATGATAAGCCTTGAGTCCTGGTGAAGAAAAATGGGGTCATGCACAGCCTAGGGAAAAGAAACGAGAGGACCCTAACCAGAAGTACATCATGGTCAGCACCAGATCTGGGAAAGGCAAGCAGAATCATCTGCAGCCTAGGGAGGAGAAAAGAGAGGGTCCTACCAGTCTTTAAATGATCACTGAAAGACAGGCTAGTTCTCAGTGGCCCAGGTAGGAGAATAAAGAGGGACCAACCTGATACTGTGGGTAGTGTGGGATCCCAGAAAATACGGGTGGGGTCTTAGGTAGATGAGGGAGAAAAAGGTGAGGACCCTACCTGAAAGCATGGTTAGTTAGCATGGTATAGTAATTTGAACAAGAACTGTCCAAAGGATTGGGTATTTAAACATGGGGTCTCTAGCTGGTAGCACTGTCTGGAAGGTTTTGGAGGTGCAGCCTTACTGGAGGAAGTATGTCACCGTGGGCAGGTTTTGAGAGTATATGGCTTTGTCGTGCTTCCAGTTTGTACCCTGCTTCATGCATCTGGTAGAACATGTGAGCTCTCAGCTAACTGCTTAGGCCACGATGCCTGCCTGCTGTCATGCCTCCCAGCCATGCTGTGCTCTTTACCATCTGGAGCTAAGTTACTTTGGGTCATGGTGGTTTATGACAGCAACAGGAAAAGAAATTAATATGCGTCAGTCTGAGGAAGGACACACAAGATGTAGGGAGGCCCGGGGAGAGGAAAGAAGAATCTCTAAACAGGTCAATATGGAGTCCTGTTAAGAGCAGATCTTGGAAATCTAAAGGGGAGAAAGATGATGACTCTACCCAGAAAAGAAGCACAGTAGGTACACAATCCTAGGAAAGTAAGATGGAATCCTGAGTATACCCTAGGGAGATTAGGAGATAGATTCCTATCCAGTAACGTTGTCTGCACACAGCTCTGGGGGTGCCAGATCTAGTCTTGGGCAGCCTAGGGAGCAGAAAGGAAAGTCATTTCATCACTTTGTTGTTTTCCCAGGTAGAGGTAGCTATCTATAATGGCTTCCATTTAAACATTCTGATCTCAATAACACTCACTCTACAGGTCATGGAACGGAATGTGGTGATTCTTTCAACTTTTGAGTATAACTATCCCAGTATTCTAGGACTCAGAAAATAATCACAAGATGAGTTTGGGGAACCACTGCACTATCTGTATTTTGGTCCTTGGATTAAAAATCCAAATAGATCACCTGAGCTTCATAAGCACTTACTTAACTGAAGACCATGAGGCTGGCTGGCTGTGGTCTCCAAGAATCAATGTCACTCCAGAGACAGAAATGAGCCCTGAAGAGCCTGATTGCTCCCTTTTTCCCAGTATACAGTTACCTAGTAAATGTCTATTTAAAAAGATGGGAGAGCAATTAATAGAAATATACAAGGGAAAGTGCCATGACCTGGACAGCTTACTATTGACTGGTGGGAGAAGGATAATTAGGATTTTCCCAGGGATGCTCCCATATTGGTGGTCCAATGCAGTTGGTGGTCCAATGCAGATAGATCAGCATTGAACACATATACATATATACACATAAACAATAAAAAATAGACTCATCATGTTATATGTGTGTGTGTGTGTGTGTGTGTGTGTGTGTGTGTGTGTCTATATATGTAACAAATATAACCAAAGAAAATGAGGCTAAAACTTAAGAGCGGTCATTGGAGTGGTTAGAGATAGAATAAGTAAGAGTAGCTGGAGGGAAGAAGGTAAGGAGAAGTGATATAGTTCCATTTCAGTTAAAAACACTAAGAAATATTATGTTACATGTGCAGGCAAACATCCTAGTTATTGCAAATTTGCAGTGGTGTGGGCATGGAGAGATTGCTCAGTGGTTATGAATGCTTGATGCACAATCAGGAGGAGAGAGATTGTCTATAAGTAGCCACATAAAATCTGAGCATAATTCCAGAAATGCATATAACCCAAGAACTGAAGAGTACATTAACAAGTGGGTCATTGGAGTTTGTTGATGGCAAGCCTAGGTGAACTCCAGGTTCAGTGAGAGACTCTGCCTCAAAGGTACAAGGCAAGAGTGATAAGGGGACACCCAGTTCTGGCCTCTGGCCTCCATACACACAGGAATGCACATTCACACACATGTACACAAACTCCCAAACATGCACACCACCGCAAATAGATACACAAAATGAATAGCCATGATAGAAGGCACGCTAAATCTAAAGGAATATAATATAATACACATTTGTATCAAGGTTAGAAAAGATAGATTAAGAAACTGTGCCCAATGAAATGGAAAAGAAAATAATAACAAATAAATAACAGGTGTAAATGCATTTTACCATTAACATCATATTTTTGTTGACAGAGACAGCAACAAAAAACAAGTTCTTATTCCACAATATTGATATCTATCAAATGTTCCATAACATTTTACACTGATTTAAATTTAAATCCCCAACTCTTTTAGGGTGTAATGTTTCAATGCAGATGAAATGCTAAACAATACCTACACAGGTTTAAAAGATAACATAACATAGTAACTTTCAAATTAAAGACAAACTTGAGGTACTAGAGAGATGGCTCAGGGTTTAAAAGCTCTTGTTGTCATTTCCAAGGACACTGGTGTAATTCCAAGTACCGACATGGTGGCCACAACCATCTGCAAATCTACTTCCAAGGGACCCAATGACCTCTTCTGGTCTCTGTGGGAACCAGGCTTGCAAAAGTTATACAGGTATACATACAGGTAAAACACCCATACACACAAAATACTTTGTTAGAAAGCTGAAACCAATGAGCTCATAATATAAAGTTTCATTCCTCTTATTTTGAAGAGGTATAATGACATTTTGTTAACAAGTACTTTTATTTGTTTCCATAAAACATTACTTTATTAATCAACTCTTTGAAGGCTTGTTTTACTTGTTGATTTCTCAATGTGTAAATAAAAGGGTTCAACATGGGAGCAATTGAAGTGTTGAGAACAGCCACACCTTTGGTCAGTGATGCCCTTTCATTGGCAGAAGGTTTGACATACATGAAAATGCAGCTTCCATAAGAGATGGAGATGACAATCATGTGAGAGGAACAGGTGGAGAAAGCCTTTTTCCTCTGACTGGCAGATGGGAACCTCAGAATGGTACTGATGATGAAGATGTATGACAGGATCACTAGTGCCAGTGTGAACAGCAGAGTTATAAAGGCAAAATAAAAGCCAATTGTCTCTAAAAGCCTTGTATCTGAGCAGGACAGTTGTAAAATGGGGAAGTAGTCACAGCAGAAATGATCAATGACATTCGAACCACAAAAATCTAACTTGAGGAATAACATAAGCAATGGGAAGATGGTCAGAAATCCTCCCAGCCATGCTGTGAGAACAAGAATGGTGCAAACTTTCTGGTTCATGATGGTGGTGTAATGCAGTGGTTTGCAGATGGCGACATAGCGATCATAAGACATAGCAGTTAGAAGAAAGAACTCAGACACACCCATGGAGATTAAGAAAAATAACTGAGCCAAACAGTTGTTATAAGAGATTGTCTTGACTTTAGTAATTATTGACTCCAAAAATCTGGGGATGGAAACACTGGTGAATATAATTTCTAAGAAGGAGAAATTCCGGAGGAAAAAATACATAGGAGTCTTTAACTGAGCATGTAGCAAGGTAAGTGTGATGATGCTTAGGTTTCCACAGACACTTAATATGTAAGCAATGAATAAAAAGAAAAAAATTACAACCTGAAGCTCTGGTGAGTCTGATATGCCCAAGAGCACAAACTCAGTAATCATAGAGTGGTTTCTCATTCTGATTTATAGTCCATAGAATCTATTGATAAAATCAAAGTACATTTATATTTAATATAAGAGAATTAAAGTTTAAATGTTGGTATCACTATATGCAGTGAAATGAAACAATATCTGCTCATTCCTATTAAACGGAAAACATCTTGTTGAAAGAAAATATATTTTTAAATAAGTGTATTAAGCCCCCTTCAACAATTATACACAAAGACTCGACATATAGTCATAATTTCTGTATGTGTAGGATACCATTGAATTATAGATTTATGCCACAGCATTTTAATAGTGTCTTCATTTACAATATGAAACGCTGGTTTCTGATTTCACATATCATATGCTTTCAGGACTGAATATATGATGTTTAATTTCAGTTCTAGTACTATTTCCAAACTTCTTTATTGGTAGAAACTGAGCACCCAATCATATTTACTAAACCTAAATGCTGTCATGGTTATTTCAAACTTAATATGTGTTGTTTTAAAATAGCCAGAGAAACAAATGTGTTTGTGAACACAGAAATGAGACTAGATTTTCTTTTACTAGAAAAACACATAATTCTTAATTTGTGGGAATTCTAACAGGAGCAAGGAAAATAATTTAATCATAGTCAGAAGTACATAATTACTTTATACGAATTCTGAGGTACCTGTAGCATTTTAATATTTTCTTTTTACTAAATTCACTTTGTGATTTTACCTTTAAACTTTCTTGGGGACAAAAACTAACTCATACAGAAGATTTTTTTATCTCAAAGTAATAGTGCCTTCCTTCTCAAAGAATCAATAGAATAAAGAAGATTTTCTATAGGATTTACTTTATCAAACCACAGAGCTCTACACTGTAATCTTCTATCAGTCTTATTCTCTCCTGATACTTAACAGACAACACAGAGTCTGTGTATAAGTTATCACCAAATGTGATGCACTACTTTCTAGGCAGGGAGTTCCGAAAGAGATTAGTACTGAAACAGATAATGGGCATTATCCACCTTTTTCTATTCTAGTCTTCAGAGTCTCAGAGTGTTTTCTCTTTTAGGAATATACATATCTTTTTCATTAGTATCTCATCAAAACTGAAAAGTAACTGTTTGTAGTTTACATGATAGTTAAAACATACTAAAATGTAAAATTAATAGCAATAAATATATTTAAGTGATAATTTGGGGATCCTTGCATTTTCCCAGTAAAGTAAGTCTTTCAATGTTAGATAAAATTTCATTCCCTCACAAATGTGAAACATATTGGTTGGTGTGTATGGTAATACCAATTGGATATAAAACCCTACAGTATATAGCCATGACTTAAATTTTGCCACTTAAAACACAAAATTAAACATATTAATATTCTCCAGAAGTTTTCTCATTCAAGTCACTCTTGACTCTGTTTATTACACTGAAGCCTGTCACATTAAAAACTCCATGCTGAATTTCTTGTAAGATTTCTGACAGCCTCACTTAGAAATGAAAATAAATGTATCTTTAGTCTCTTTTATTGCTTCATAGAAAATGAGTGTGCTATAAAGCATATTATTGTCATTCTTGCAATTCTTTAAGAAAATGAAGTAACTGATACTCTCTGAAGATACTCGAAAGTAAAACCTTTTGAAGGTCTCTGTATACGGTAAAGATTGAAATCTACACAAACATAAATAAAGCCTTACCTTCTCTGGCCAGTGTACAAATCCCTGATACACTCAACTAAAGAACAGAAGGATACAAACAGAAGTTCAAGACATGTATCTGTTGTGACTCATCTTTCTTGAAAACCAAACAGTATAGAGAGACAAAGAAAATATGTGTACCAATCAACTGATAACATTCAACCTGGCTTCCCTTTGGTCAAGCAATTTTCCTAATAAATGCATGGACTCAGTCTATGCTCAAGGGATAATTCATTCTCAATTCATTTGGGATTACATAAACACAGGACTAAACTGCCCTACAATGAGCTCCTCTTTGACAGTCTTATTGATATTTTACTAATTAGTAAATTCTGCCAGTGCAGAGCAGAATAGGAAACTAAAAAACATTAATATCTCCAAAAGTTAGGTTTCTATCTTGTCTTTGTTTTCTATTTTTTTAATTTCAAGATTGGTGTGTGCTCCACAATATGAGATCCAGAACCACAACAGGATATAGACCTATTTTTACCCTACTCTTGCGTTTCCTTCAAATCTTTTGATTAGTCGAAAGAAGATACACTATATTATACCAAATCAAATCATTTTAATGTATTACACAAACACATACTCAGATATTATATGTGTTTTCTTTATACCTTATTATATTTTCCACATTTTACAAATACAATTATGAGATTCTACTACACAAAATGTTCTGCAGCTTTCCTATCTTGTTTTTTCAGTTAACACTGAGCAATGAATATCATTTTTTGTCAAGTTTTCTAGAAAAAAACATCCATTCTTTTATAACAATTACATGAGATACCCAAGGAGACTTGTGCATAATTTATTAATTTGATTGTTAGGTGAGATTATGGTTGGGGCCAGGTGTTGGCAGTGCACACCTTTAAACCCAGCACTTGGGAGGCAGAGGTAGATGGATCTCTGTGAGTTCAAGGCCAGCCTGGTTTAAAGAGCTAGTTCCTCAGTCCTTGGATGGGGTTTCTGGCACAACTATTAGGGTGTTTGGCCATCCCATCACCAGAGTAGTTCAGTCCCGGCTGTCTCTCGGCCATTGCCAGCAGTCTTTTGTGGGAGTATCTTTGTGGATTTCTGTGGACCTCTTTAGCTCTTTGTTTCTTCCTTTTCTCATGTTGTCTTCATTTACCATGGTCTCCTATTCCTTGTTCTCCCTCTCTGTTCTTGATCCAGCTGGGATCTCCTGCTCTCTTTCCCTTGACCCTCGCCCTTCATTGCTCCCACTCATGTCCAGGTTGTTTATGTAGATCTCAGCCATTTCTCCATCATTGGGTGATCCTCGTGTCTTTCTTGGGGTCCTGTTTTCCAGGTAGCCTCACTGGTGATGTGAATAGCAGCCCAGTCATCCTTGTTCCATATCTAGTATCCTCCTATGAGTGAGTACATACCATATTTGTCTTTCTGAGTCTGGGTTACCTCACTCAGGATGATTTTTTTCTATATCCACCCATTTGCCTGCAAACCTCATGATGTCATTGTTTTTCTCTGCTGAGTAGTATTCCAAATGCAGAGATCCACGGCTAGGCCCCGGGTGGAGTGCCAGGAGTCTAATTAGCGAGAAAGAGGAGCGTTTATATGAGTGAGGATTGTTGAAACCAAGGTTGGATAAAACACAGGGACAAATAGCCAAACAAATGGAAACACATGAACTATGAACCAAAGGCTGAGGGGCCCCCAACTGGATCAGGCCCTCTGAATAGGTGAGACAGTCGATTGGCTTGATCTGTTTGGGAGGCATCTAGGCAGTGGTACCAGGTCCTGGGCTCGTTGCGTGAGTTAGCTATTTGAAACCTGGGACTTATGCAGGGACGCTTGGCTCAACCTGGGAGGAGGGGACTGGACCTGCCTGGACTGAGTCTATCAGGTCGATGCCAGTCCTCGGGGGAGACCTTGATCTGGAGGAGGTGGGAATGGGGGGTGCGCTGGGGGGAAGGGGAGGGTGGCAGGAAGGGGGAGAACAAGGGAATCTGTGGCTGTTATGTAGAACTGAATAGTATTGCAAAATAATAAAAATAAAATAAAATAAAATAAAATAGCTAGTTCCAGGACAGCTAGGGCTACACAGAGAAACCCCCCTAAAAAAGGGATTAGGGTTGGATCCATACTTCATTCACTAATAACTCTCTGCCAGCATGAATAACTTAAACATTTAAATATCTTTTAAAAATTAGGATTACATTGCTGGTGGGAGTGCAAACTTGTACAGCCACTTTGGAAATCAGTGTGGTGGTTTCTTAGAAAATTGGGACTCCATCTATCTCAATACTCAGCTATACAACCCTTGGGCATATATTCAAAGGATGCTCAATCATTTCAAATGGACACTTGCTCAACTATGTTCATAGAAGCTTCATTTATAATAGCCAGCACCTGAGAACAACCTATATGTCCCTCAACTGAAGAATGGATAAAGAAAATGTGGCACATTTATACAATAGAGTATTACTCAGTTGCTAAAAACAATGACACCATGAAATTTTCAGGCAAATGGATGGAACTTAAAAAAAATCATCCTGAATGAGATAACCTAGAACCAGAAAGACAAACATGGTATGCCAGAGAGCCTAAGTAACAAGGAGGGCTATGGGAGGGATGCAAGGGTCTTCCTGGGAAGGAGTAATAGAATAGATTTTGAGAGTGGACTGAGTGCAGATGAGGTTGAGAACAGGAGACATTTCTTTTTTGGTCTCACTGATTTTCTCTATTCTTTTATGTGTGTTTGTTTGGAATCTCCTTTTTGTTTTGAAGGGTTTTGTCATGGGGGGGCGTATTTTAGAGACAAAGAAGTGGGGGAGTAAAAGAGAGAACATGAAGTTGGGTAGAAAAGGAGATGGGAAGAATGGAAGGAGTTGGGGGAGTGGAAAGAATATGATCAAAAGCATTTTGTGGACTCTTCCTGCTGCCTGTGGATCCAGATGTAGAACTCTCAGGCACCTCTCCAGCACCATGTCTGCCTGCATGCCACCATGCTTCTTTCCATGTTGACAATGAACTAACTCTCTGAACTAGTAACATTTTTTTCAGAGGACATAACTTAACTGATTAGGGGAGGACGGGAAGACGATACCCAAGTGCATACCCCATCCCTGGCAAGGTCTGAGGGAGCAGATGCCACTATGATGAACAAAAACATAATAGAGAAATGGGGAAGTAGGGTATGTGGTGGAGAGTTGGGAGAGAAAGAGAAGCAGAGCAGTTTGTGAGCTGTGGAGAGAGCTGGAACTGGAAATGCTATGGCAATGAGGAACAGGCCAATATGAGGAGTCTATGCTGCCACCTGAAGCCATGTTGAAGTCCTGAAGTCCTGTTGCCATAGCAGGATGGAGCAACTGGTCTGACTGTTCTGTGATGCCACCTAGAGCCATGGTGATGTCTGAAGACCATGCTGCTGCTGGAGGTCATGCTGATCTGAGTAGCCTCTAAGGCTATGGGGATGTCCAGGCCGGGGCTGCCACTGATGGCCATGTCTGGATCCGTGATCCTGCTGTAGCTGGGGTCATCAGTGTTGATGTCCATGGCCTGTGTTACCACCAAAGGTCAAGTGGATGTCCATGGTCTGGGCTGCTGCCTGTTATACCGCAGTGCTTAGCTGGTCTTGCCCCTCGCTGGCCACACGACAGCTGCCCTGGCCCCTTACCTGGAAAGCATGGGAGAGCTGGCCCCAAGGGCTTAAGCTCAGGGGAGCTGTTTTTGCCTCTTGTCAGACATACAGTGGCTTGGGCATGGGAGGGATGTCCCCACTGCTCCTTGCTGCCTATGGCTGGTAGGAGAGCTAGCCCTGAGAGCAAGAGATCTGGCCCTGCGCCTCACCTGGGCAGTGTGGGAGAGCTGGCCCACCAAAGGCAGGCAAGGATAGTGAGCAGTCCCATCCCTCACTGGCTGCAGCACATCAGCAGCACAGAACTGGCCCTGGTAATGTGGGCACAGGATAGCTACCCAGAGAGCATGAATGCAGGAGAGGTGGTCCGTCCCTTGCCTGGGCAGTGTGGGAGAGCTGTCGTCGAAGGTATGAAAGCAGGTGAGCTGCTGTGGATATCGCTCTATATAAATAAAACACTGATGGCCAGTGACCAGACAGGAAGTATAGGCGGGACAAGGAGAGAGGAGAATTGGGGAAACAGGAAGAAAGTGGGGGAGACACTGCAGCCACCCCCCAGGACAAGCAACATGTAAAGACGCTGGTAAGCCACCAGCCACGTGGCAAGGTATAGATTTATAGAAATGGGTTAATTTAAGCTATAAGAACAGTTAGCAAGAAGCCTGCCACAGCCATACAGTTTATAAGTAATAGAAGCGTCTGAGTGATTATTTTATACATGGATTGTGGGACTGTGGGGCTTGGTGGAACCTAGAGAGAAGCCCTCCAGCAACAAATGGAGCCCAACGGCTCGAGTTTCCACCTTAAACCTAACAATATTTAATAACCAATTCTAAACAGAGCCAAAACCAGGTTCCTGCTTCTTGTCTCATACCGGCAGCTAGACGCAGCAAAACGCAGGTTTGAACACTGGCGGGTTCCTGGCGAGTGCGTTTGACTAGCAGTATGGCGGGAGTGAGGCATCTGCCAGTGGCACATTACACTGTGTGGTAGACTTAGTCTTTACTAGTATTTAAAAAAAAAAAAAAAAGAGGTTTCTGGGCTACACACTGCTTTGATAAAAGCGTAGACCTACTATTTCTGAGACTTGATGACTCCAAGAGCTGGAGAAAACACCACCTCCATGTTGAAAAGCTGAAGGGGGTGGAGCCAGCAGCCACAGCACTGTTTCAGGCTTAGAAGGCTACAGTTTAAAGCAATAGGTTCGCAATAGGACTGATTCAGATGAAATAGTTTATAATGCATGTAAAAATGTACATAGGCTTAAAAGACAAAAAAAATACCGTTACATAAACAAATAGTATCTAAAAATAAAGTGTTTAAAAAAACATTAAAGGTAATAAGCCACGTAAAGATGGCTATCACACAGAAAATCTGGATTATGTTGTTTTTGATATTCATAACTAAAGAAAAACATTTGATTGTAAAAGCTGTTCAGTTATGCCAAAATGTAAATTTTAAAGGTACCTTGACTTCAAATTTTGGATATAAGGATATTTTACTTTGGAAAAGAGGTTCTGCTTTTGTTTCCACCGAAAGCCAGAGGCTATGTGTGGTGGTAATTTAATTATACTGAAATATGATTTTGATTGTATGTTAATAAATAAAGTTGCCCGGGGGTCAGAGCTATTAGAGCCATAGCAAGAGTGTGGCGGTGGTGGCACACGCCTTTAATTCTAGCATTCCAGAGATAGAAATCCCTCTGGATCTCTGTGAGTTCAAGGCCACACTGGAAATAGCCAAGCATGGTGGTGACACACGCCTTTAATCCCAGGGAGTGGTGGTAGAAAGCAAAAAGATATATAAGGCGTGAGGACCAGAAACTAGAAGCATTTGGCTGGTTAAGCTTTCAGGCTTTGGAGCAACACAGTTCAGCTGAGAGCTATTGGGATGAGGACACAGAAGCTTCCAGTCTGAGGAAACAGGACCAGCTGAGGAACTGGTGAGGTGAGATAGCTGTGGCTTGTTTTGTCTCTTTAAATAGACGAACAAACAGGAAATAGAGCTCTCATTCGGGAGGCTGGGACACCGCAGGCGGAAGGGTGAGATTTTGGCTCTGAGCTCTGACCTCTCGGCTTTCTCTTTTGCATTGTTTCTGTGTTTCTTATTTGATAGGACGGTTGGTTACATCAATATCTGGCGCCCAACGTGACAAGAATCCATTAAAAACCGCTTGGCTTGGTGGCAGGTCCGCTTTCCCGCAAGGGCGGCAGACCGGGTGGCCGGCTTCCTAGTCCGAGCTGCCGGCTACCTAGTCCGAGCTGCCGGTTTCCTAGTCCAAGCTGCCGGTTTCCTAGTCCAAGCTGCCGGCTTCCTAGTCCGAGCGGCAGCTTCTAGCCCGGGCCTAGGTCTGTGAGCAGCTTGCTTAAAGCCGGTGCTACAAACAACTCAGACCTGCCCTGCCGAACAGGGCCCTGCCTGTAAAGCCAACGCAAGTGGTCAGAGTTTAAGGAAGCCAGACCCAAGCCTTGACTAGGCACAAGAGGGAACACGTGGCTGCATTTAAACTTTAGCCAGCTACGCTTTCTTGTTCTTTCTTTCTCTCCTCTCTGTTAGTCCCACCTATCCTTCCTGCCTAGCCCTCCAGCAACAGTGAGCCAGTCCCACACCTTGCTGGCTGCAGCACTCCACAGAGCAGCCAGTACCTCGCCTGGGCAGCACAAGAGAGCTCACCCCAGTGATGTGAGCATGGGAGCTGGCCCTGCCCCTTGCCTGCTGCAGGACTCACTCAGGTGAGCTGGTTCTGCCCATCCCTGGGGCAGTGCTGGACAGCTGGTCCTGGTGACGTGGGTGAGGGAGGAGTGCACACAGGAGAGCTAATCCTGCCCCCTGCCTGGGCAAAGCGGGAGAGCAGGCGCTGTGGCACAGGTGCAGGAGAATGGGAGGGCTGACCACCCAGGCCCAGACCCAGGGCTTTGAGGTGGCCCACCCCAACAACTACCCCATCTAAGAACTACCGGAGCACGTGAAGTGGCTGGTCCTGCAGAACCAAAGCTGCAGGGGCTCCGTGACACAGGGCAACAACAGGATATCTGAGAAGAGCCCTGGTGAGGATCCAGTATTGATAGCGTATCAGAAGCCAGAGGCCTCGAACCTGCCCAATGACTCATTGCAGTGAACATTTGCAAGTAAAGCTGCTTGGGCCAAAGGGTGGAGTGCGGGGCACATTGTGACACACCGCAGCTCCCGTGGTGAGATGTTTGTTCGTTCGTTCGTTTGTTTTCCTTTGAGGGGAGGTTGCAAAGGCAGAGGGTGGATATGGAGGGATGGAAGACGAGTAGGACTGGGGTGCATGATGTGAAATTCACAAAGAATCACTAAAAAATTAAATATATATTATGAAAAAAATAATAAATATTCAAATAAAACAAATAATAACACACACTGGAGTAGATGTAGTAAAATGGAAACCCTTATTCATTGTTCCTGAGAGTGTCAGCTGGTACGACATTTTGGAAATCACTGTGGAAGTTTCTCAAAAAAAAAAAAAACAACTAAAAATATAGCAATGAAACAATAAGAAAAGGACTAACCAAAGGACTCCATATCCTATGATAGATAAATCTGCACATTTATGTTCACTGATGCTCTGTTCATAATAGCTAGGAAATGTAGTGAGCCTAGATGTTATCAAATGAAGAATGAATGATGAAAATGCAGTACACATACACAATAAACTTCTATTAATAACTAAGAAAAAAATGAAATTTTCAGGAAAACAGATGGAACTAGAAATATAACTGAGTGAAGCAACCCAGGACCAAAAAGACACACATTATATATTTTTTCTCACATAAGGATCTTAGCTCTTAATTTTTAGATTTCTGTATTTAAACTAGAGTGAGGGTCTCTACAGGCCAGAAAACAAGAAAAGAGTCATAGGCTGGAAGGAGAGGGTCTTATGGGAGAAAACAGCAAAACACAAGTAACATGAAAGTGCATAGAAGTAATACTTGTCCAACTATGTTCCTCGAGAATTTATTTGTAATAGCCAGAAACTGGAAGCAACCAAGATTTCCCTCAACAAAAGAATGGAAAAAGAAAATGTGGTGCATTTACACAATGAAGTATTGCTCAGCTGTTTAAAAATGGCATCATGAAATTTGCAGGCAAATAGATGTAACAAAAAAAATCAATCTGAGTGAGGTAACCCAGACCCAGAAAGACAAACATGGTATGCGCTCACTTAGAAGTGGATATTAGCTGTTAAGTAAATGATAATCAAGAATCGATCTAAAATCCACAGATTCAGAAAGGTTAGGTAAAGAGCAGGGCTCTATGGGGTTAGGGGGTGAAGGTGGGGGACTCATGGATCTCCCTGTGAACAAGAAATAGAATGTATTTTGCAACTGGACTAGGAGTGAGTGGAGACAAGAGCAGGAAGGATCAGACAGGAGATGAGGAAGGGATGGAGGGAGAGAGTGTGGGAAGATTCAGATGGAATTAGGGGGCAGTCGAGAGAGGGATGTGGAAACCTAGTGCAGTGGAAACTTCCTGGAATCTACAAGGGTGACTCCAATGAGAACTAGTAATGGAGGATATGGAGTCAGAGCTAGCCATCTTTTGTAGCCAGGCAAGGCTTCCAGTGGTGGGACTGGGTTGTGTTCAGTTGAGTTGTTAGCCGAGGGGGTCTCATGGAGATCCCTAAACCACACAGGCTGATGTGATGACAGAAGGTTGATTTCTATAAACTGACAGCAGGGCTCCATTGCCAAGGACATCCACACGACTCATTGAACATAGAGAGGCTGAGCTGGTATCTGCATGGAGTCTTCACCCCAACGTTCTAGTCTCTTTGGCACAGAAGATACTCTGCAAGCTATGGAAAGAGAAACCTGAACACCAACTCAGCCACAAAGCCCTCCACCTACAATCTGTCCTGCTTGCAAGATATGCTGAGGCAATGGTGTCTCAGAACTTGTGGGTATGCCCAACCAATGTCTGGTTTAACTCGAGACCCCCACCACAAGAGGGAAGCATGGCAGCATACAGACAGACATGGTGCTGGAGGAATAGCTGAGAGTCCTACATCTTGCAGGCAATGGGAAGTCAACTGGGACACTGGGAGGTATCCTGAGCATAGGAAACCTCAAAGCCTAACCCAACAGTGACACACTTCCTCCAACAAGGCCAAACCCATTCCAACAAAGCCACACCTCCTAATAGTGCTACTCCCTATAAGATTATAGGGGTCAATTACATTCAAACTACCACAGCACTTAATTGTCTTTCAGTAATAGAATACATTGCTCTATATTCTCCTAGCTTTTATGGTTTCTGTTGAGAAATTTGCTTCTAATTGTGATGAGTTTGCCTTTATGTGTGACTTGTCTTTCTCTCTTGTAGCTTTCATTATTTTTTGCTTATTATCTGTGTTTAGTGTTTTAACTGTAATATGATAATAAGTTCTTTTCTGATCTTGTCTGTTTGGTGTTTAAATGTTTCCTGATTGGTGTTTAAATGTTACATTTAGAGATGTTTCTGCTATGATATTTTTCAAGTACATTGTTTATGCCTTTAGCATGTTCTTCTCCTTCTATTCCCATTATTGATAATGTTAAACATTTCATGGTGTCCTATAGAATTCATATGTTCTATTTATATTTTCTTATTATTGTATCTTTTTTAATCCTGGTGGACCTTTTTAAGGTCTCCTAGGTATAAGATGATATCTTGACAGGCCCAGTCTTATGCAGGTCTGGTTCATGTACCTTGGATGGGGTGAAATAGATATCCTATTTAGAGCTGAGAGTTCAATAATCACTCAGTCTCAGTATTTTGACAGTTATAAGTCTCTGCATTAACTATTCCAATTCAAAAGGGATAAGTGTAGCTACCACTGCCCTTTGAAGAAGCCTCTCTTTATATCAAATGGAGACCATCACAGAAAACTGCAACAGGACACAATGCAAAGATAACAGATTGTAGGGAGCCCATCTCCAATGGATACTTCCATATCACAGCTCTTGAATCTTGGGAGCATCAAGGAAGATGGAGCAGAAAGAGTGTAAAAGTCAGAACAGAAGGATGTCAGCTGTCAAACAGTCTCTCCTAAAAGTGTCTGCATATCTGCATACACAAGATTGGAAAAAAATGGCACTATCAATGGACATGTTCATGTGGAAGGGGGAAATTTTCATGGGGTCCCACCCATAGAGAAAGAACTGTAGGCAGCTAATGACTGCTGCGAAGAGAATTAGCCTCTTCCAGGGATGAGCCCCCCTTATTAGTTGTCCAATGTACAGTGATCAGCACTAAACCATAAACATAAAAAAGAGACTCAGGAGGTTTATTTATACATATTTGTGCATATGCATGCTTACATCTATACATACATAACAATTGTAGCTGGAAGTTTTTCTGTGTCCTGCCCAGCCATGCAGTCCCTCAGCTGCTTATAAAATAATCACTCAGAAGCTTATATTAAGTATAACTGCTCAACCATTAGCTCAGGCGTATTACTGACTAGCTCTTACACTTAAATTAACCCATAATTCTTATTATGTTTAGCCACTCGGTTTGGTACCTTTTCTCAATTCACATCTTGCTTCCTCTGTGTCTGGCTGGAAACTCCTGACTCAGCCTTCCTCTTCCCAGAATTCTCCTTATCTGTTTACCCCACCTATACTTCCTGCCTGGCTACTGGCCAATCAGTGTTTTATTTATCAACCAATCAGAGCAACACACATTTACAGGGTACAGAAAGACATTCCCCCATCAAACAATAATCAAAGAAAAAGAGGCTATCAACTTGAAGGGGGACATGGGAGAGGTTCAAATGAGGGTAGCTAGGATGGACCAGAGGCAAGAAAGGAAAGGGAGAAATTATATTTCCATTTCATTTAAAACCTTATTAAAAATAATTTACAACCATAAAAATTTTAATTTACAATAAACAAAAATGTAAAATGTAATGAAAGAACGTGAGGTTTGTTTTTTTTTTTTTCACTCACATCCATCGATATTTTTTCCTTGGTGGGATAGGTTTTGAACTCTTCCCTCTTTGTGATGTTTCATGTAGAGAACTGCATTGGTGCAGACAGACACCACTTGCAGTTCTGGTTCAAACCTGTGAAAAAGCAAATCTGGAGTGTGTATTGCGCCAGTGGAGTTTAGACCACCCTTGGGAGTGAGTTTCCCTGACACTTGCACTGAGTTGAGCTGTGCGATTCAATTTCCTCTTGGATCATCTGTCTGTTTGAGCAGCTTGGTATAAGGAAAAAACAGGGTTGGATCCTTGCTGTAGTTTCCTCCTGACCTTATTAGAGAACTTTGAGGGCAAGGCTGTCTCAGCCCTCAGACTCAATTTCGGTTCCCTCAGTCTTAGCCCCAAGTATACACAGCCATTGGTTCTGCCCAGCTTCAGGCTCTGCAGAACCTCTCCCCATATGGTGTTCAACTGTGCAAGTTGTGGGGGGAAGGGGGAGAGCCCTTCCTGGGTGTCCTGCCAACCTCACCCATCGGCCTTACAAGGGTTTGCCACCATCTCCCTGTCTCACGTATCAATTCCCTTTCTATCTGTCTGTGAGGGTGTATAGGGCCATTGATCCAGTGGGCTCCAAACTCTGCTCTAGCTCTTTTCTCAGTGTTGGTGTGAACAGGGAGGAGAAAATACAAGCCATTGTCAGACAGTTCCTCCTGACCTTAACAGACTGAGTTCTGCTACAAAGTCCTTAACTCCCAGGCATCCCCACCATTTATGTATCCAGTCATCCAGCTAACTGTTAAGGGAAGCATTTCCTGGAGTTTGCCCTAACCTCCACCAAGCTGCCACTGGTGGCAGCTGGGCACTGTCCGAACTCCCTCCCATATGTTTTCTAAAATAAAAAAATCTCATCTGAGCTTGATAAATTCACTTACAACTATTGTTTCTTTCAGGAATAAAAATTGCTGTGTATTGATCACCCTGCCTGTTTTTTTTTTTTAACCAAGTCAAATATGGTTTCTAAATGCCATTTTACCCAGAAGTCTTTCAGTGTTTTTTTAAGCAGTACTTATAAGCATGTTGATACAATTGTAGAACAAAATCTGAAATTGTCACCAGTTCATGTATTATGCATTTATTTGTGTATTATGTCTAAGTCTATAGATTAGTGTATAATCAGATTCTTCTTATTGGACTTCATCTAATAATATATCCTTCTGTCTCCAAAGACACCATCTCTAAAGAAGCAGAACTCGGCATACTTTTTTAAACCTGAAATTAGGTCACTCAGAAGAGTCATTAGTGAACATATACCACTAGGGATTGTGTTTAATTAGCTAGTTGCATTTTTATTAACTAAGCAAATAGGAAGCTAGATGCAGCAAATGCTCATTGATCTAAGAGTAACAACCATAGTAAGTGGAGATGATTGCTGACATCCCATAGCCTTCATATCATGCAGTTTGTTTCTTTGTTTTTACAGGAAGAAGGCTAAAATAGCACAATAGGGAAGTCTAAGAAACACGATAAAGATGAATTCTGCCGAGGTGTTTATACAGCCTCAAGTAGTTATGAACTTGACAGTGGCAAAAGTGGCTACTAGTTGATATGAGAATCTTCATCTCAATTATCATTTTAATTTAGGAATTTTAAGACTTCAAATTTCAACAACCAATAAAATCTATGATTGACAGTCACAATGGTAAGCACAATCAATTTTCTTGTTTTTATTATATTTACTTTGTTTAATCTCAGTTTTTTATACCCTGAAAGAAAAAAATAACTCTTAAAATGGGAAATAAAATATGTGATAATTTCTATATTTAAAACATTCTTTTTATTTATAGAATATGGTTTCTTTGCATACATAAACATAATCTGGAGAGATTTATATGTGCAAGAATATGTTTACACTTAAGTGTTAAACACAGCAGGTGACACATGTCTGTAATCTCAGTACTAGGACGGCTTAAAAGAAGAAATAAATAAATGTTAAAATTTGACGGCTGTTGAGAAATCTATTACCTATATTGAGAACCTCACATGAAAAAAAATAAGATCTATGTGCATATAATTAAGTAAATACCTGGTCCCTCAAAGAACGACAAATTGGTGAACATTGAATTACCTCATTAGAAATCTCCATCCTCGTTTCATTTTGAAAATAGAATAAACAAAAATCAGTTAGCTACATTGATAGCATGACTAACAGCCAATGGCAGTGATACTGATTAAGCTTACTCTGTGTCACGATCTCTGTGGCACCTCTGAGACTAGAGGTAGAGTTGGAAGAAGGAATTTTTTTAGAACATCTGGGGAAAGGAAGGCAATTTCTCTTTTGTGACCTGTGAAGATAAACAGAGCAAAATGTTGGTCTCTTTTAAGAGCCAAAGTATCCATTTGTGGTGAAGCATGTCTGCAATCCCAATAGGAGGCTGGGACAGGAGGACTGGGGTTTGAAGTCACTCTGGATTATGTAACAAGATCCTGTCTAAAAGCAATTTTAACTAAAAAATTATAATCAAAAAAAATATACTTAGCCATCACTTCAAATTCATATAAAATATAGACCAAGCCAATATGGAAATGCTTTGCATCAGAAGTCCAAGGAAAAAGGAAAATATCTTTGTAGACATCTGATTGGAAAACATGCAATAAATAAATACATTCAGAAGCATTTGTTACAGCCAGTTGCATATGGGATTTTCTCAGTTGTGCCAAGTGGTATAGCGTAAAAAGGTTCACATTCCAAGGTTCTTGAATGAGTGACCATCCTTGTGTATTAATAGTAGGGGGTAGTGTTCCCACGGGATTGCAGAGATGGGGTTATCAATACCATATTTTAACACACAGGAATTGATGAAAATACTATGATTTTCTTAAGTAGAGGAGGATAAAGAAAACACCAATTTTTATAATTTTGTTAGTGGTCTAAAACAAAAATTCAAATTGACTCTCACAACCTCATAATTTGTAGAAGAGCCATTGTTTCTAACTGAATATGTAAATGCTCATTGAAATTTAGTTAACACTGTTTATTTATGTAAATGTTCTTCACCATGTCACAATCTTTATTTTCTCCTAAGTCAGAATGGTCATTTTCCTTATTCTCTTATTCAATGTTTTATCTTAAGGTTAAAACTGGTCTATGTAGGAAAAATAAATTGAAATGTGATATGCATGGGGTAGAGAATCATTACAGGCAGGATCTTTGAAATTTATTTATCAGTGTATTTCATGAAAGAATGTATGTGTTCTCTGCATAATTATTTCATGTTCTAAAGCCTTCTGTGTCATGTACCACCCTGAGTTGTTAAGTGATCACTAAGGGACAGAGAAACCCAATAAGGAGGCAGTATCAAGGGAACACCTAGGGAACTGTCTCTGTGTGTGCATGTGGTGTGTGTGTGTGTGTGTGTGTGTGTGTGTGTGTGTGTGTGTGTACATAGCTGAGTTGATGTATTTGCATGCACTGTACATTCATGATTGCTAAGTCTGGAAGTCTTTGGTGTGAAAACACACACTGCAGTAGACAAAATTTAAAGGTTTTAACTATAGAGTTGGAACAAAGATCTGAAGTGATTATACTGTGCACAATGATCCCAAGTTGACTGACTTGTCTCAGCACTTTACAAAGGAGCACACGCTTGGAAAATGCATCATAAAATTCCAGGTAATTCTGATCACTCTTGAGCCAAAAGATATCATTGCTTCCCATAAAATAACAGAACCACAGGAGTTAGAAGCCCTTATTCATTTAAAGGGTAATGGTTTTTAAAGCTATAATCTGGCATATTTAAAACTGTGAATCTATTAACAAAATGTCTCTGAATGTTCTGTGCAGGTTTAAGAGAAACCAGGAATCAGTAATGAGGAACCACACTGTCACAACTTTCATTTTACTGGGACTGACAGATGACCAGCAACTGCAAGTTCTTATCTTTATCTTTCTCTTCTTTACCTACTCACTGAGCATAACTGGAAATCTGGCCATCATCTCCCTCATCTTAGTGGATCCCCACCTCAAAACAGCCATGTACTATTTCCTTAAAAACTTTGCCTTCTTGGAGATTTCATTCACATCTGCAAGCATTCCCAGATACTTGTATAACATAGCAACAGGTGACAAAATTATTACCTATAATGCCTGTGTCGGCCAAGTATTTTTTACTGACCTCTTTGGTGTAACTGAATTTTTCCTTCTAGCTGCCATGTCCTACGACCGCTATGTGGCCATCTGCAGGCCACTGCACTATGTGACTATCATGAATACCACAGTCTGCAGAAGGCTTGTCTTTTGTTGTTGGGTAGCTGGCTTATTCATTTTAATTCCCCCTCTTAGCCTCGGCCTAAACCTGGAGTTCTGTGACTCTAATATCATTGATCATTTTATCTGTGATGCTTCCCCTCTCCTAAAAATCTCTTGTTCAGACACTTGGTTCATGGAGCAGACAGTCCTCATCTGTGCTGTATTGACACTCATTATAACCCTGGTGTGTGTTGTTCTGTCCTACATTTATATCATTAAGACAGTTCTCAGATTTCCTTCTGCCCAGCAAAGGAAAAAAGCCTTCTCTACCTGTTCTTCCCACATGATTGTGGTTTCCATCAGCTACGGCAGCTGCATCTTCATCTATATCAAGCCTTCAGCTAAGGAGGAGGTGGCCATCAACAAGGGTGTGACAGTTCTCACCACTTCCATTGCTCCCATGCTGAACCCCTTCATCTACACACTTAGGAACAGGCAGGTCAAGCAAGCCTTCTGTGACTCAATAAAAAGGATTGTAGTAGTATTTTCTAAGAAATGAGACAGGCTGAAACCTAATAAACATGAGTGGTAAACTTCCCAAACTTCTGGGTCAGGTTAACGTTTTCTGGACACTTTTGCTCATTGTGGTCAGCTGACAGTCCAGCACCCACAAACCCCTTTTAAAATCACATCCTTCTAGGTGTGTTAATAGCTTTCAGAAATCATAAATCCTGTTTCACTTGAAAATTAAGAATACCTAAAAATAATAAAACAAAACAATAGAGAAGTAATTGCCGAAAGATCTTTACATCTTCAGCAAAAAAAAAAAGTCCCAATTGTTTCTTCTAATCCAAAACTTTCAATTGATTTATTCACTAATTCATTTAATGGATAATAGTGTGTACTCTCTTTAAAGCAGGCACTATTTAGACCCTAAAAACAGAAGACACAAACCAAAAAAAAAAAATCTATACCACCCTGCATGTACTGTCAGAGATAGAAATGGGAACAAGCTAATGAGGTCGTAACCAAAATGTTGCACATGTATAGCAGGGAAGACTCTTGACCATACAATAGGATGAGGTTCTATCATTTGTAATATAGGTGTGATAGAGATAATTGTGCTAAAGTAAATCAGGCACATAGAGGCAAGTATCTCCCGCATGTGTGGATTATAGGAGGGCTGATCTAAGAGAAGTTGAGAATAGAATGGTGTTTATTAGGACCAGAGGAGGAAAAGAACGCTGGGGGAAGTTTAACTAAATTACAGATAGGTAGAAGTCAGACGTTCCAGTGAGTTATTGCATATACAATGACTGTATAGATAATGGTAGCCCACAATATAATTCAGAAAGCTTGAAAATGAATTCTAAATGATTTTATCATACAGAAATTATTAATGTTTGAAGAAACTAAATTTGTATCCTGATTTGGCTGATACATAGTGTGTTCTTGTATCAAGATATCATGTGATACCTCATGAATATGCACAGTTGTTGTATTAACATGTTTTAAAAATTAATATGTAATAAAATAACTTTAAGAAGAAAAGGCTTATGCTGAAGTAAACGTTTACCATGAAAGAGAATAAGAAGCCTTTTGATTTCATTAAATCTATCAAAAATACCCATATTTTAAATCTATGAAAAATGCTCATATTCAAATTAACAACCAAAATCCTAAATGTTATATTTTTTCAAAAAAAAAATGAAGTTAAAAATAATAAATTGGAAATGGTTATTCCGAGAAAATGTTTTTGTGTTTTGAGACAGGGTCTCTCTATGTAGGCCTGACTGTCCTGGAGCTAGCCTCAAATTCACAGAGATACTCCTGTCTCTGTCTCCTGAGTGCTGTAATTAAAAGAATACACCACCACACCCAGCTAATCTGAGATATTTTCTAATTTCAAACAACACTTCCATCTGTACATACATATATTGAATTATACAAATGCATGCCAAAAAAAGAAGCAAAGAGTAAAATAAAAATGAATATATGGATGCTGAAAACTTAAGAAAATATCTTAAAGGAACATGCAAAGCTACAAGCAATAACATTGCCTTTCTAATACTTAATCAGCTATATATGGTTAAAAACACAAAGTGTTCACCACAACTCATCCAAAAACAAAACTGAAGAAAAAAGAAAAAGGCTTGCATATGACTCATGAAACCATTTCTCCACCCCAGTGTGCTCCAGGAATTTCCCATTGGCTTGCACACCTACATAACATGTCCTTGTTTTCTTTAATATTTTTAGTTTATAATTAATTTAAATTACATATCAGCCACGGATTCCCCTGTCCTCCCTCCTCCTCCCCCAGCCTTTCACCCCCCATCCACCCTATCCCATTCCTACCTCCTCCAAGGCAAGTTCTCCCCAGGGGGGTGGTCAGCCCAGCCTGGTAGATTCAGTTGAGGCAGGTCCAGTCCCCTCCTCCCTGCACCAAGGCTGAACAAAGTGTCTCAGCATAGGCCCTAGGTTCCAAAAAGTCAGCTCATGTCCTTGTTTTCAATCTCACAGTTATTAAACTACAGGTCACTACTGCAATGGACTGTTAACCCTGAAGGGAAAAACTGGCAAAATCTCATTCCTTTGAGTTTGAATAGTACTTGAACTGTCAAGTATCTTGAAAGTATGACTTTTTCAAATATAGAAAAAGTTCAAATGTTTCTGATTCATTATTTATAAAAGAAAATTAAGAAGATAAATGCTTTCTACAAAGATGAATATGTCAAAGAGTTTGAAATCAATGATGAATGCATTGTGTTTATTTTAATGTAAATGTTTTTTACATTGTCTACTGCTCTAGGTGAAAACTTAGCTCAAATTATCATGTTTGCATGCATCTATTATTTTATGTGTCATTTTTATTGGTTTTAAAACATATATTTAAAGTAACAACACAATGTTTTATATACGTAATGAAACAGGTACAACAGTCAAGTAATTTAAACTACCTATAATCTTAAAAAGATCCCCTTTTTTCTTTTTTTTCTTTCTTTTTTTTTTTTTTTTTTTTGGATTTTCGAGACAGGGTTTCTCTGTGTAGCTTTGCGCCTTTCTTGGAACTCACTTGGTAGCCCAGGCTGGCCTCGAACTCACAGAGATCTGCCTGCCTCTGCCTCCCGAGTGCTGGGATTAAAGGTATGCACCACCACCGCCTGGCTCCCTTTTTTCTTTCAAGTAAAACCACCTAGGAGCTCGTAAATGTTTCTGTATAAAATACAATAATATAAACCAAGCATGGTGGTACATGCCTGTAGTCCCAGTACTCTAAGAAGACTGAAGTAGCAAGATCAGGAGTTTGAGGTTGCCCGGGCTATGGGGCATGAACCTGTCTCAAAACTCTAACTAAAACTTTTTTTAAAAAAAAATCATTATTACTCAATGGGCCATGGTGGCACACACCTTTAAGCCCAGCACTTGGAAGGCAGAGAAAGGCAGATCTGAGTTCAAGGCCAGCCAGGTCTACAGAGCAAGTTCCAAGACAGCCAGGGCTACACAGAGAAACCATATCTTTTTTCCCCTCTTTTTTATTATTAAGAAATTTTCTATTCATTTTACATACCAACCACAGATCCCCCCTCCTCCCTATTCCCGACCCCCCCCTCAGCCTTCCCTCCCAACCCTCCCCCTATTCCCACGTCCTCCAAGTCAAGGTGTCCCATGAAGGGAGTCAGCAGAGACTGGTACATTCAGTTGAGGCAGGTCCAAGCCCCTACCCCCTGCACCAAGACTGCCCAAGGTGTCACACCTTAGGCACTAGGCTTCAAAAAGCTCACTCATGCACCAGGGATGGATCCTGATCCCCTTGCCTATGGGTTCCCCAAACAATTCAAGCTAAACAACTGTCTCGCATATCCAGAGGGCTAGTCTAGTCCCATGGGGGTTCCACAGCTATTGGTCCACAGTTCATGGGGAGAAACCCTATCTTTATGAGAAAAAAAAATATTATTAACTATAGTCTTTGTGGGGGAAAGTAGGACAGAACATTTGTTCATTTTTTTTTCCTGGAACCTTATTGCTTCCCTTCTTTTTATATTTTCCCTTTATTGAAAATAGATTCTCACCGGGTAGTGGTGGTGCACGCCTTTAATCCCAGCACTCGGGAGGCAGAGCCAGGAGGATCTCTGTGAGTTTGAGGCCAGCCTGGGCTACCAAGTGAGCTCCAGGAAAGGCGCAAAGCTACACAGAGAAACCCTGTCTCGGAAAAAAAGAAAATAGATTCTTTTCTCACATGCTATATCCTGATTATAGTTTCCCTTTCTCTCTACTCCTCAAAATTTTTCTCCCCTCCAGATCCACTCCCTTTCAGTCTTTCATTAGAAAAGAACATGCTTCTAAGAGATAACAGCCAAATATGACAAAATCAAATATAATAAGACAAAGCAAAAACCATCATATCGAAGTTGAACAAGGCAACCCAAAAGAAGGAAAAGAGATCCCAAGAGCAGGTGCAAGAATCAAAGACCCACTCATTCTCACACTCAGGAGTCCCACAAAAATTCTAGCTAAAAGCTATAATATATATGCAGAGGACCTGGTACAGACCCATATTGGTCCTATGCTTGCTTCTTTAGGCTCTGTGAGTTCATAGGAGCTTTACTCAGTTGATTTAGAAGGCCTTGTTCTCTCTCTGCATAATACCTGGCTGTGGGTCTCTGTATTTATTCCCATCTGCTGCAGAAGGAAGCTTCTCTGATGATGAGCATGGGAAAATAGGATTAGGAGTCATTTTATCACTACTTTTCTTTATTTTTTTAAGACCAGTAATATTTGGTTTTACCCTAGGTCTCTGGACTATCCAGTCTCTAGTTCTTGGTCATCCAAGCAGTGTCAGATATGGGTTCCATCTCATGAAGCGGGTCTTAAGTCAAATCAGACATTGGGTGGTCACTCCCACAACCTTTGTTCTACCATTGCCCTACCATATTTGGCAGACAAGACAGATTATAAGTCAAAGATTTTGTGGCTTGGTTGATGTTTGCATTTCTTTTTTGGTAGCCTACAGAGTACCTTCCTGCACCAAAGAGACTAGAATGTAGAAGTGAAAGCTACATGTAGGCACCAGCTCAACTTATCCATGTTAAATGAGTTGTGTGGGTGTTGTCCTCTGCACTCCCCACCCTCTGTCCCCCACTGTCAGCTTGTAGAGAGCAACCATGGTCTGGATTTCCATATGACTCCCTTGGCCAACCACCCAATTGAATGCAACCTAGGCCTGCTACTGGAAACTTCATTTGGTAACAAGGGATGGCCAGTTGAAACTCAATATCCCCATTTTTAGAAAGCCTCATTAGGATCACCTTCATATATTTTAGCAAGTTTCCACTGCAGTAGGCTTCCATATTATCCCTCAAATGCGCCTCAGTTCCAGCTGTCTCTTCCAGAATTCCTTCCCTCAACCTTATCTTCCCTCCCCATCGCCAACTGACCCTTCTGTTCCCATCTCCACTCATCCCCAATCCACCCATAAAATATTCTGCTTCTCCCTCCCAGAGAGATTCATGTGTCCTCCACAGACACTTCCTTTATCATTGACTTAATGGCTAACATCCACATATAAACAAATACATACCATATTTGTCTTTCTGGGTCTAGGTTACCTCACTCAGGATGATTTTTTTCTAGTCCCATCCATTTGCCTGCAAATTTCACAATGTCATTTTTTAACAGCTGAGTAATTTACACAATTACTCTATTGGGTAAATATGCCACAATTTTCTTTATCCATTCTGTTGGGAGACATCTAGGTTGTTTCCAGTTTCTGGCTATTATGAATAGAGCAAGAATGAACATGGCTGAGCAAGAGTCCTTGTGGTAGGATGGAACTCCTCTGGGCATATGCCCAAGAATGGTATAGCGGAATCTTGAGCTAGACCAATTCCCAACTTTCTGAGGAATCATCATATTGATTTCCATAGTGTGCTGTACAAGTTTGTACTCCTACCAGCAATAGACAAGCTGGGTGGAGTTTTACACCTGTAATTCCAGTACTCAGGAAGTTAGTTAAGAGGACCAGAAGTTCAGTGTTCTCTTCTGCTATATGGTCAGTTGAAGAACAAACTGAGACACATGTGACCCTATCTCAAAAACAGGCAGTCATAAATACAAAAGTAAGTGGGGAATATATGTTGAAGAGTGGTGTAGCTGGGTTATATGGTGGATTTATTTCTAGCTTTGGAGGAACATCCACACTGATTTCCATAATGGCAGCACCAGTCTGCATCCCCACTACCAGTGAATAAGCATTCCATTTTCACCACATGCATGCCAGAATTTCATGAAGTAACCCAGTCCCAGAAAGATGAACTATGTTTTCTTCCATTTGTGGATGGAATCTTCAGATATGCATGTTCCCTTTGGAATACCCTAGAAATCTGGATATTAGTAAGGGGGATATCAAGAGCAAGGAGACATAATAAAATGGTATAAAGGATTAAAGGGGGCATAATGGTACAGGACAAGCTTAATGGAGAAGAGGTAAGGGGAGGGTAGATATATAAGGAAGGATAACTAATACTAAAGTCATTCAAAGAAAGTCATATGGAAACTTACTACTGTAGAACCTTCTTAAAATACACACACACACACACACATACACACATACACACACACTCTTTTCTTTCTCGTGTGTGTGTGTGTGTGTGTGTGTGTGTGTGTGTAATTACCCTACAATGACACCACAGGATAACAAATAAAAAGCCCAGTGCCAAGAATGTGTTATCCCTTTGGGGGTTGTTGACAAGTGAGACCCCATAGATCCCCAAATATTACAGGTTATTGCTCATGTTCTTGGTTACCCTCAAAAATGTGATGGTGAGATCCTGTTGCCGAAGAAACCACACATTTGACTTATAACAGAAAAATCAAGCTGCTCTACCCATGCAAGCTTCATCTCTGCTGGTTAGATTTTATAGTACAGGAATGAGCCATGCACTCTACTAGAGGAGAAATAGAATCACCAATCTTATCAAGCTATGAGCTTGGCAAGCTTCAACAATGGCCACCCTGTCGACACATTCACACTGGTACAATGGTGGCACAAATGTCAAGGTAGTAACCAACTATTTATTTTCTGATTGGATTAAGGCCCACGAGTCAAACCTATACCTGCCACTGTTGTCAGGACCAAAAAACCGGTAGGTAGACAAGTCATGGGCCATAGAGATCAATCTAATGCTATTATTCTACTAAGTTATCTTTCTGGTTGTAACTCTATTATGGCCTATTCTTTTTTTTTTTTTTTTTTTTGGTGGTAGATAAGTACGTAAAAATATATTTGGTAGTGAAGTATAGAGTCCAATGTAAAGCTTTACAGCTTCAGGATGGCTACTCTGACTGCTTAGGTGTTCATTGAGAGGTACAGGCTTTAGCTCTGGTTAATTTTGATGCACGACTTTCTTATTTGAAAGTTCTTTTAAATAAGGTTTTAATAAATAAGTAACAGAACATAGTATTATACTGACTCTTAACAACTTGTTGTGATGCTCATAGATTAGTGCATCAGTTGATCTTCATTGCACATGGATGGAAATTAATACAGAGACCCACAACTGATCGAAGTGTACATGATAAGGGGCTATGGAATGCTCAGACCCAAACAGGACACCTGTATCATACCCCCATTTTCCCAAGGCTGGTGATCATTTTGGAGGTAGAGATGGAAAGATTATAAGAGCCTTAGAGAGTGGATGACTACTACAAGGAAATGGTGTTTCCTGATGTATGAATTCAAAGCAGCTGATAGAGCACAAGACTTAGGCAGGCTCAGGCAGATAGAATTCCAACATGGAAAGTTAGTTTCCTTTAAGGGTTCAGCCCGTAGTGGGTTTACCACCCACCAGTGGAGGCCACACATTCAAGAGTATATGGGCAGCCCAAATTGTATTTGATGGGTTTCAAAAAAAAAAAAAGACACAGAGTTGGATTGTAGATGTATCCAACCGTCTTATTAAATAAGAAACACAGAACCAATGTAAAAGAGAAAGCCGAGAGGTCAGAGCTCAGAGCTAAAATCTCACCCTTCCTCCGGCGGTGGTCCCAGCTTCCCGAAAGAGAGCTATTTCCCTGTGTGTAAGTCGTTTCATAGTCATTCTGCCTTCTCACTGGTTGTAAACCCGAACACGTGACTGCCTTGTCACTGTCTGTATGTACAGCCCCCCAGGTCTTAAAGACATATGTTTCCAATGCTGGCTGTATCCCTGAACACACAGAGATCTATGGGGTTAAAGGCATGCGCCACCACCACCACACTCTGTCTATGGCTCTAATAGCTCTGACCCCCGAGCAACTTTATTTATTAACATACAATCAAAATCACATTTCAGTACAATTAGAATACCACCACATTGGATGGGTATGGAAGGGGAAGGATAAGGGGTAAATACAGTTGAAATACATTGTACAAAATTCTCAGAGAACTAATAAAAAATGAGACAAACTAAGAGTGGTTTAAAATATAAATGGATGTTGAAAAGTACCTAGTATGCATTATAATACATCTCCTTGCTCAGTTTTGATAATAGCTTATGCAATTAAGTGAAAAAGGAAGTCATAACTGTAAATAGTAGACGTAATATTTCTACTTTTTAAATTTTCTCAGCCAGAATATTAACAGGAAACTCCCTTCAAGTTTGCCAACGTGTTTGTTTTATCACCTTAATGCCTGAGAAAAATAGTAGTTGCATTAACTTTAAAATCTCTCACCTTTTATTCATGGCGAGGAGAAAACCACATGAGACGCAGGCTGGTTCTTGACCATCTGAATGCTGTCTCTTGTGTCTCGGCCTGTACCTGTTGCTATGACTGCATCTTTGTGTCTCTAAGGACACTGCCCCCACTGCAGCATCTTTCAGGATTTTTTGGCTCAAGTTCATTACAGAGACTCATTAGTGATGTCTGAGCATAGGTCACTGAGGACTCAGACCTTTATTTAGTTAGTTTCAGATTTAGGAAACAAACCAGATGCAAATTGTAACCATAAAAACCTATCCAGAAAAATCATCATGTTAATGCTTTAAAAAAAAAAAAAAAAAAAAAAAAAAAGAGGACAACATTTGCGGTTATATTTTATTTTCAACCAAAAGAAATCCAGAATGTATGTCTAGGACAGGATAAAAGGGAACCAAAGTCCTGACTAGAAGGTCTGTCCAGTGTGTTGGAGATGAAAAAATCTGGAGTAACTGGAGAGCCATGTCTTCCCACAGCACGTGAGAGAAAGTGGGGATCGGCTCACTGACACTGGAAAGCGACACGTGAGCCTTTGCTGTTAGGTTCTCTGCAGCAAAACAGACTTCTGGACTCTTGCTGAAGAATCAGCTAAACCTACTGTTAGCTCTCAGAAGAGTAAGCACGGTAGCTACTTCATTCACCTTCATATTTGGTGATGATTTTCTCTGGTAAGCATATTCAAGCTGGCATACCAACTGTAATTATTTATATAAATTGTTACATAAAGATGCACAGATAGTTCTGGGTTGTGTGTCAGGGTGCTGTTTTTCATCAGAACATAAATACATGTGAATTTACAGATGGCCAGTGCTGTGATTCAGAACCTCATTCTCCTGTTTAAAGGCAAAAGATGCATGCATTAAAAATCACCCAGCATAGTAACTTATCCTGGTGTAAAGAAAATTGGTTCTCTGGAAATTTTTTTTAAAAAAAAAAAACTTTGGAAGATGCAATAGTTTTTTTTTTTTAAACTCTACCTCTTAAAAGCTAGACTTGTTGCCTTAATGGAATAAATGAAGGTTATTTTGTAGCCAGGGCCCTCACACAGCAGTACAGGAATATGCAAATCACCACAAACTGACTCCAGGAGTAAACACTAGGAAATATGGTTTGGCAACAGAAGAGAGGCTGAAAAGAGTGCATTCCCTTGATTAAAATCATTCAGTCTCTCTAGTTCCTGGGAATGTCATGGATCTTCAAAAACCACCGTTGGCTCTCCTTCCTGTTGGTGGTGACAGTAAATCTGCTCTCATCTCCTCCTGAGGGGATGTAGCCCTCATCTCTTGAGGCAGTGACTATTTCAAAGGCAAAAGTGGCAATTGTTCACATAACATGCTATTTCGTTAGGAAAATGGAAACAAAATTGTTTTCTCTTCTTAAGAGTAACTCAAACACTGGAAATGGTCATTCAAAACTAAACTACACTTCGTTCAATGTGCTGATGAAACGGTCACTTGAGAAAAATAATAGAGCAGCTACTCTTTAAATCAAAAATTAGGAAGCCCTTAAATCTTATTTTCATATATCATTAAAATACCCATTGAAGAAGCATAAATGGAAAACATAAGGGAAAAAATTTTCATGTGTAGAAAACGGTAGTGAAAGCCTTAAGTAGAAACTAAAACGCTGACTCTTCCATGATGTAATTTTATGAATGGAAATCTGATAGGCTGTCAAAAATCTTGAAAAGAAAAAAAAACAGGCATGGTGGTGTCCACCATTCATCACAGCACTAGGGAGACAGAAGCAGGGAGATCTCTGTGAGTTCAAGGCCAGCCTGCTCTATTGTATAGTGAGTTCCAGGCCAGTCAGGCCTACATAAGAGACTCTGTATAAAAAAATTAATCTTGAAAAAAGGTGTATTGAACATATTGAACTGTGGTGATTTGAGTGCTATTACTGTGACAAGGCCACACTGTACAGTTCAAGGAAAAGTTATGTAAAGTTCCTGGTACACAAAGGTTCCAAATAAATGAAGCTTTTGTTCTTGAAGGTTACATATGTAAGAATTATGAAACTGTGCAAAAATGAAAACACACTTTACAGACATTTTAACAGTCTTAGAAAATAAAGAGATACATAACAGCACATAGGAAATTGTTTTAAAGTTTAGCATACGTTTGTGTTGTTTTTAACATAGGTGAAACTTTGAAATGATAACAGTCTACAAAACTAGAGAGAGTTCTTAACTTTTAACACAAGTGTAGTGTGGTAAGTTAAATGGACTTAAGTGCACTTATGGAGATGCAAAAGTTTTTACTATATATCACCATGTAAATAGCATGTGAAAATTATATATTAAGGTATGTGAATTCCTTGATTTCTGACATGAATGTATTACTGACAGATATCTCAAGAAAGCTAAAAAAAATGCCAGTAACAAAGCTATCATCACAGCTAATGCAGGGAGGAGATGCTATTCAGCATTTTGAACAGTATGGAAAGTAGTATGGATTTTATTTCACTAGTAACTCTCTTGTTTCAAATACAAAAAGAAAATCTCAAAATCGAATAAAGAAAAATACAAAATTTTAAAAGTTACAATCAATGATGGGGCGAGTTAATGGCTCCATCAGTAAAGTGCTTGCTATGAAAGCATAAAGACTCAAGAGCAGATTCCCAGAAACTACATAAAAAGCTGGTGCTGTGGTGTATGCCCGTAATCCTTAGGAAGATCCCTGGAGTCCAGTGCCCAGCTAGACTTGCCAAATCAGCAAGCCCCAGGTTCAGTGAAAGACCTGGTCTCGGAAAATAAGATGGAGAGCAATAGAAGAGGCTGCCTGATGTGGACCTCTGGCCTCCAAATATATATGCATACAAATAAACACATGAACACCTGAAAATGCACACACATGTACACAAGCACACACCATATGCACAAAAGAAGTTTAAGTCAGTCACAAAACTGTTGGGAGATGAAGCCCAGAAAGAATATAATGCCCCTTTCAGTGTGTAAATCAGTGGTGCAGGTATGTATATACTGCTAAAATATTTCTTATACATTGATTACTAATCTAGAGCTGTGTTAGTTTGGGTTGCTATCATGGCTAAGAAAAATAGGACCATCCCTGATTTCAATAAGCTTGCTTTCTCAGAGAAAGTGTCCAAGTAGAATAATAGACATGGGAGTACAAATGAGCAATGTAGAAAATGGAGCATTACGTAACTTTCAGCAAAGCAACATTCAAACTAAACATCAAAAATAAGTAGTTACTCAGAGCCAGTACATAGAAAACACATGTAGTATTTTGAAATTGATGGTAGTGATAAGTTGTTAAAGTATTTTCCATACTTGATACACTGAAAGCATAAAGGACATATGTTTTCTTTTCTCAGCTTGGATCAAACATTTTTTAATATGTAGTCAATTGTGTATCCTACTAAACAATGAGTATGGATTGCAAGCTAATGGAAGAATATAAAAATGATCAGAGACATTATAGAGGAATGCAGAAATTTCAACTTAAAACAGAAAACATACATAATAAATTCACAGTCATCACGACAAAAGAAAAGTTACAGTTAAAGCAACAGAGGCTGTTCATGGAATCCAGATGAGCTGTTACATGTGTACATTTTATCAAGGACCAAACATTCTAGGAAAGGCATGATTGCATTTGAATGTGCACCTTTCAAACGCAGAAGAAATAGACATCTGAAGACAATAATTTTATTGAATCAGAACACATTGTGATTCAAATATAGGAAAATCCAATTAGATATATAGATTACAATCATAAAAATTAAGAATATGAATGCCATAACAGTTATTTAAGTTTATCTTTAAAATATAGCACAAACTGCCAAACCAATTGACTAAAGCAAATTATTGAATAGATAAGCTCACGAGAATATCAACAGTATCAGCTACCACTTGCAGAAGAAACTACAGGTGACCAGGTTTACTATAAAAGTCTCTGTTTGCTGATATCTGGCTTTGCTACTTTTCAAGTAAGACATTTCTAAATTCTACATGAAGATTGAATAATTCAGTAGTCAGTGATGAAAAACAACACCATAACCACCTTCATTCTGTTGGGATTGACTGATGACCCTCAACTTCAGATTCCAATTTTTGTGCTTCTATTTTTTGCCTACATGTTGAGTATAACTGGGAATCTGACCATCATATGCCTCACTATATTGGATTCCCACCTTAAAACACCCATGTACTTTTTTCTACAAAATTTCTCCATATTAGAAATTTCATTTACATCTGCTTGTATCCCTAGATATTTGTATAACATAGCAACAGGAGACAGGTCAATTACTTATAATATTTGTATCTTTCAAGTGTTTTTTACTGATGTTTTTGGAGTAATTGAATTTTTTCTTCTGGCCATTATGTCCTATGATCGCTATGTGGCCATCTGCAAACCCCTGCATTATGTAACCATCATGAGCAGCAAGGTGTGTCAGAAGCTTGTTCTCTGCTGCTGGATGACTGGCTTGTTGATCATACTCCCACCACTCACCCTGTTCCTAAATTTGAGATTCTGTGACTCAAATGTGATTGATTATTTCTTCTGTGATGCATCTCCTATCTTGAAGATTTCATGCTCAGACACTTGGCTCATGGAGCAGCTGGTGATTGTCTGTGCAGTGCTCACCTTCATTCTGACCCTCGTGTGTGTTGCTGTGTCCTACATACACATCATCAAGACCATTCTAAGATTCCCCTCTGCCCAGCAAAGGAAAAAGGCCTTTTCCACTTGTTCTTCTCACATGATTGTAGTTTCAATCACCTATGGAAGCTGTATTTTCATTTACATCAACCCTTCAGCAAAGGAATCTGTGGCTATCAGTAAAGGTGTGGCAGTTTTAATGACATCAGTTGCTCCCATGTTGAACCCATTCATTTATACTCTGAGAAATAAGCAAGTGAGACAAGCCTTCAGTGATTCCTTCAAAAAAATTGCCATGGTCTCAATGAAGAAAGAGAAAGTTCAAATATAGAAGTAAAATATTAATTAAGCATAAACCATTAAAGTCTTCATATGTTTTTCTCTTCTTGATTAGATCTGTATTTGGGTGAGCCTTTTCAAGAAATATTGAGAAAGAACCAGCAGAACACATGTGATATGAAAATAGGTGATGAGTGGTGTGAAGGAGGCTTAAGTGGGAATAGGGACTGGGGGTCAGAGGGGAGGAACTCTTGAGAGAAAGGTTAATGACATTAATGATATGTAGAAAGCATTATGGAAACCCACTACTTAGTAGGCTAATTAAGAAATATTTTAAAGAAGTTTGAACACATGTACTCTGAGTGGATTATGCTGTTCCCAGAAGCTACAGGTTATGAAATGAAAATTCCAGTGCCAGGTATGGTATAACTCCCTATGTCTTTTTTATTAGGGAAACCCCAAAGATCTCCAAAACAGTATGGGATATTGCCCCTGCTCTTGGTTACCCAACATAACTAGATGATATAATCTTATTGTTTAAGACACCACACACTTTGGTTATAAGACATAGGATAAATCAACCTGGAACTAAGTTGGAGGCTTCATCCCTGCTGGCTAGCTTTCATTGTACCAGAAGATGCCATGCAGGGAACTAGGAAAGGAGGAAGCTAGCAATTTCTTAACCAACAGTGAGATTTCCAAGCTATAATAATATTGATATCCATACAAGATGTACTGGCTGATGCAACAGTGCCGTATTATATGCTACAGGGGTGGCCAATCACTTTCTAATTGAACTTGAGACCCTCCCTACTAGAAGAAATGCATTCCTAGTAATGTAAATGTGATAAGATTATGGCTGAAGAGATCATGGACCCTAGGTGGGGAACCTACTACTATCATTTTGCTAAATGGGCATGTCAAACTGGCTTCTAAATATTTGTGTTTTTCCCCATAAATGGTGCTATCTTCAAAACTGGTCAGAGTAGCTTTTGAAAGGGTCAAAGACTCATAATTGGTAAAAGTGTTGAGAATAAGTATCTGTTGAGTGATCAACCTAAAGAAGACATTTATCACCACTATATGAGGCTCAGAAAACATCAAGGAAAAGATAATAGAAAAAAATCAAGGCTAGAATGAAGAAGAGAGTTGTGAAATACTGTCTTCTGGGCATGACATAGTGGTTGCAACTCATGAACTCACAGCAGCTGTGGTTACCTGCACCCAATAGAGATCATCAGCATTCCAGCAGGGATGTGGGAAGAATATATGATAACCCACCCCTTATTATTGAAGAGTTATTGATAGCTACTGGCTATCGAGGGAGAAGGAATCATTTTTGTTCAGGGGTTAAGCCACTAGTAAATTGTCCATTACCCAGAAAATAATCCCACACCCATGAACATGTAAGCTACTCTAATTAAACTCAGTGAGTTATGAAGAACTAGAAGGAGGGGAAAGAGGAAAAAGAAGGGGGAAAGAAAGGAAAGTGAGAAAGACATGAAAGAAAGAGGAGAACATGTTGGGAAGAAGAAGTGTTCCAGAAGAGTGGAGAGCAGAGAAGAACTGGAAGCTGGGAAGGCAGCTCGTTGGTAAAATGCTTGAGTATCAGAGTTTAGGCCCCAGAACCCACATAAATGCAGGGTGGGCATGGAGGCTTACTTGTAATTCCAGCCTCACAGGGTGAAGACAGAGGATTCCCCAGAGCTAGCTGCTATGGAGACTATCACATCAATGAGCTTCTGGCTTTGACTGAGAGACCTAGACTCAATGAATAAGGTAGAGGAACAAACAAGAATGATTTCTAACACTAACCTCTGGCCTACACACACACACACACACACACACACACACACACACACACACACGAGAAAGAAAAAAGGAGATTTCAACATGAATATGTCCAAAATACATTGCATACATACATAAACTTGCCAATAAAATTTTACTCCCAGCTCAAATGATGCTGGATAGTTTAATGGATTAAGTTTAAAATTTTTGAGTAACTAGGTCATGACAGTCAAAGAGAAACAAAATTATAATATCCATAATATCAATACCTAGATTATGATCATCCCAAACCCAGATGCCTAGATGCCAGCATAAAAATACAATCAATAACAGCCAGGACAATATCTCTCCACTAGAGTCCAGCAACCCTACTGTTCCTGAGAATTGAAATATAGCTGAAGTACAAGAAAAGGACTTCAAAATAGCTATTATGAATAAATTCAAGGACATTAAAAATAATATCAGTGAATCCATTAATGAAACCTATGAAAACAAACAGTGGGATTAAATTAAGAAAACAGGTCAGGACACAAAAGTAGAAATGGGATAACTAAAGAAAACCCAAACTGAGGTAAAAATGGAAATGAAAAATTTGGGGAGTGAAACAGGAATCTCAGAGGCAAACCTCACCAACAGAATAGAAGAGTTGGAAGAGAGAATCTCAAGCATTGATGATAAAATAGAAGAAACAGGTACCTCAGCCAAAGAAAAGGTAAAATTTCAGAAAATCCAGGCAAAAATTTCCAAGAAATCTGAGGCACTATAAAAAGACCAGAGGAGGGCTGGAGAGATGGCTCAGCGGTTAAGAGCACCGACTGCTCTTCCAAAGGTCCTGAGTTCAATTCCCAGCAACCACATGATGGCTCACAACC
This sequence comes from Peromyscus leucopus, assembly GCF_004664715.2. Lineage (NCBI taxonomy): Eukaryota > Metazoa > Chordata > Mammalia > Rodentia > Cricetidae > Peromyscus > Peromyscus leucopus. The sequence goes on from NC_051078.1 coordinate 1,323,484, forward strand.
ATCTCTAAGAGGATCTGATACCCTCTTCTGGCATATAAGTATACATGCAAATAGAGCACTATATACATAAAATACATACATAAATAAATCTTTAAAAAAAAAAAAAAAAAGACCAGAGGAATAGAGGAAGAAAAAGAAACCCAGGTTAAAGGCACAGAAAATATTTTCAACAGAACAATAGAAGAAAATGTCCCTAACCTAAAAAAGAAGATGCCTATCAAGGTACAAGAAGCATACAGAACACCAAATAAACTAGACCAGAAAAGAAATTCCCCATAATATATAATAATCAAAACACTAAACATACAAAACAAAAAAAGAATATGAAAAAAGCTAAAAGGGAAAAACATCAAGTAACATATGAACAGACTTATTAGACTAACACCTGGTTTCTCAATGGTGACTCTAAAAGCCAGAAGAGCCTGAATGGATGTTCTTCAAACTCTGCAGCCACAGACACCAGCCCAAACTACTATGCCCAGTAAAACATAGAGACACAACAGATGGAGGAGGACATTCCACGATAAAACCAGATTTCAGCAGTATTTATTTACAAGTACAGCTCCACAGAGGGCATAGAAGGAAGTTTTCTTCTTTGGAGTCCCACTGAGGACACAAACCACTCTTCAAGGCAAACCCCATACCCAGCAGCAGATGGCCAACACAAAATGAACTCAATGGTATTTTTGGAAGTTCCTTTGTTTCATAATGCTTTGTCAGGGCTATCTCATACTAGAAGACAAAGACCATACATTCCATCCCTAGGGCATCTGAGATTCATCTGAGAGGGAATGAGTCACTCTAACCTCTGGCCTTCCTGTTGAACAAGAATAACAATCATTTAATATGCTGAGAGAATATTTGATCCATTCCATTCATTTCCCCATATCCAGTTTCAACCTCAATAATTAGTCATACACCTGGGTCACACAGAAGATGAATGGCTTAGATTGTGAGAAATCTCCATACTGGCTAGAATACTTTGCATTCGTATACAGGTTCCCTTTTGTCTACATTCTCGCCAGCATTCATTATTTCTTTTCTTAATAGTTGCCATTCTGTCTGGGGTCAGATGAAATCTGAAAATTTCTAATTTACACTTCTGTAGAAGCTAGTCAGGCTGAGTATTTTTTCACATGTTTATTTTCCATTTGTATTTTATCTTTTGAGAACCATCTTCATTGCATTAGTCCATTTATTGGTTGGGGTGGATATTTTTATTTAATTTTTTAATGTTTGTATACTGCAGAGACACATCAGCTGTAAACTATATAGCTAGCAAAGACTTTCTCCCAATTCATAGGATCTCTCTTTTAGCAATTGTTTTCTTTGTTGTGCAAAAAGCCCTTTAACTTCAAAAAACCCCATTTGTAAATTGTTGACGTTATTTCCTGGATGACTGGAGTCCCATTCAGAAAGTCCTTGCCTGTGCCTCTATCTTCGGGTGTTTTGCCGAAGGACCACAAAGCTGAGTTTGATAACCTGACTGGAGATACAGGAGATTAAGAAAGACAAACTCAAATCAGAAGTGTAGTTGGGAACAGGTGAGCTGTGTGCTCAGGTGAAGGCTTAGCGCCCCTCAAATACTCAGTGCTGTCTCTTACATATAGGGAAAACCAGGGGATAGCCAGCCAATCCTAGTCAAGGATCTCAGCATGGCAGCATGTGACCCTGCATTCCGGCTGAGGAAACTGCTGGGAGCCTTCTGCAAGGCCTGCTCTCTTGTTAAAGTCAGCTGTTTCCGGGAATCCAAACGATGAGAGAGAAGAGGAATTCTGCAGGGGGGGACATGGAGACCATAATGGGAAGAGGTGCAGAGATGACGGTTGGGAGCCCATGAACTAAAGACTAGTGGCTGTGGAGCCCCATGGGACTGGACTAGGCCCTCTGGATATGGAAGATGGTTGTTTGTGGGGGGGCACCCAGGCAGGGGGATCGGGATCTGTCCCTGGTGCACCGACAGGATGTTGGGAGCCTGGTGCCTGTGGTGTGAGGCCTTGCACAGCCTTGGTGCAGTGGGGAGGGGCTTAGACCTGCCTAGGCTCAGTGTGCAGGGCTCTGCTAACTCCCCATGGGAGACCTTAATTTGGGGGATGTGGGGATGTTGGGTGGCTTGGGAGGGAGTGTTGGGGGAGTGGGAGGGGGAAGAGGGGGATCTAAAGTGAGTAGATGTAGAGGATGTAGAGTGAGAAGAAAATTTCTTAATAAAGAAAAAAATAAAGTCAGCTCTTACTCAATGCCCTGCTTCAGCAAACATCCCAGTCTCGGGCATGAAGAAAGCCATGGAGAAGGCAGTGGCATTCATTCCCTTGGCCCTGAGCCCTCTTTGATATGACTTCACTCATGTAGAGAATGTGCATCACATGGGGGGTGCATTTGCTCCCTACAGTATTTTCAGCATTTTTTTTTGTCTAAAAGTTTCAGAAGTCTTCCATTAATAAGGTCCATTTAGAATTGACTTTTGTGCAGAGTGAGAGGTATAGAAACCTTATATCATTCTTGTACATGTGTGTCATGAGTATCCTATTCCAGAAACATGGGTGAGTATATATGTGTCAGTTCACAAAGCACAATTATTTAAATGGCAGCAATTTGCCAGATAATTACCCCCTGCCTACCTTGATCAAATTGAACAAGGGTTCTTTTGTTCCAATCACACAGTAAATATGTGTGTGTGTGACTCTGTGTGTGTGTGTGTGTGTGTGTGTGTGTGTGGCATTTACAGAATGCATACAAGTTAAAGAGACGGGAGTAGAGTTCAAACACTTTCAGACTTGGGTTGAGAGAAAGTGTTGATGATGAGCAACTAGGAGTCAGACAAATCCCTGGGAAAACAGAGAAGAAAAAGATGCTCTAAGTGGGTCAATGTACTGTTCACTTAAACATGCAAGGTAACCAACTTACTAGTTCTTCTCCCTAAGACAATTTTTTTTTTATTTTTATTTTTTTTTACTTATAAACTGTATGGCCATGGCAGGATGCTTGCTATCTGTTCTTATATCTTTTTATAATTATTTTATTTTATTTTACAATATAATTCAGTTCTACATATCAGCCATGGATTCCCTTGTTCTCTCCCCTTCTGCTCCCCTCCCCTTCCCCCCAGCCCACCTCCCATTCCCACCTCCTCCAGGGCAAAGCCTCCCCCAAGGACTGAGATCAACCTGGTAGACTCAGTCCAGCCAGGTCCAGTCCCCTCCTCCCAGACTGAGCCAAATGTCCCTGCATAAGTCCCAGGTTTCAAACAGCCAACTCATGCAATGAGCACAGGACCCAATCCCACTGCCTGGATGCCTCCCAAACAGATCAAGCCAATCGACTGTCTCACCTATTCAGAGGGCCTGATCCAGTTGGGGGCCCCTCAACCTTTGGTTCATAGTTCATGTGTTTCCATTTGTTTGGCTATTTGTCCCTGTGCTTTATCCAACCTTGGTCTCAACAATTCTCACTCATATAAACCCTCCTCTTTCTCGCTAATTGGACTCCCAGAGCTCCACCCAAGGCCTAGCCGTGGATCTCTGCATCCAGATCCCTCAGTCATTGGATGGGATTTCTAGCATGACAATTAGGGTGTTTGGCCATCCCATCACCAGAGTAGGTCAGTTCAGGCTGTCTCTCAACCATTGTCAGTAATCTATTGTGGGCGTATCTTTGTGGATTTCTGTGGGCCTTCTAGCACTTTGCTTCTTTCTATTCTCATGTGGTCTTCATTTACCATGGTCTCCTATTCCTTGTTCTCCCTCTCTGTTCTTGATTCAGCTGGGATCTCCCGCTCCCGCAAGCTCTCTTTCCCTAGACCCTCGCCCTTCATTACCCCCACTCATGTCCTGGCTGTTCATGTAGATCTCATCCATTTCTCCATCACTGGGCGATCCCCATGTCCTTCTTGGGGTCCTGTTTTCCAGGTAGCCTCCCTGGTGATGAGAGTAGCAGTCCAGTCATCCTTGTTCTACATGTAGTATCCTCCTATGAGTAAGTACATACCATGTTTGTCTTCTGAGTCTGGGTTACCTCACTCAGAATGATTTTTTCTAGATCCATCCATTTGTCTGCAAACCTCATGATGTCATTGTTTTTCTCTGCTGAGTAGTATTCCATTTTGTATATGTACCACATTTTATTTATCCATTCTTCAGTTGAAGGGCATCTAGGTTGTTTCCAGGTTCTGGCTATTACAAACAATGCTACTATGAACATAGCTGAGCAAGTGTCCTTGTGGTTTGATTGAGCATTTCTTGGGTATATGCCCAAGAGTGGATCTTGGGGGAGATTGATTCCCAATTTTCTAAGAAAGTGTCATATTGATTTCCATAGTGGTTGTACAAGCTTGCATTTCCACCAGCAGTGGAGGAGAGTTCCCCTAGCTCCACATCCTCTCCAGCATAAGCTGTTTTCAGTGTTTTTGATCTTAGCCATTCTGACAGGCGTAAGGTGGTATCTCAGAGTTGTTTTGATTTGCATTTCCCTGATAATTAGGGATATCTTAAATTAACCCATTTCTATAAATCTATCCCTTACCAAGTGGCTGGTGGCTTACTGGTATCTTACATCATGCTTCTCCTCGTGGTGGCTGGCAGCATCTCCCTGCCTCAGTCTTCCACCTCCCAGAATTCTCCTCCTCCTTGTCCTTCCTACACTATCCTTCCTACCTGACTACTGGCCAATCAGTGTTTTATTTATCAATCAATCATAGCAACATATATTTACAGCATATAGGACATCCCACAGCATTTCCCCTTTTCTGTTTTTTCAGAAAGGAAGATTTTAACTTTAACATAGTAAAATTACATACAACAAAATTTTTGGTGATTTTTTTTTTGATGGAGGAAACTGTTGGGGTGGAGCTTTCAAAGCACCCACAGAGGACTATTGTGGTAGGAATAAATTAGCTTCCCTGGCTTTGTCTGAATTATCCAGTTTCCTGCTATAGCCCAAGCCAACCAATTCCAAGAGAGAAAAAATATTCATCTCACTTTCAAACATATAAAAACCCTGACCCTCCAAGCAGACTTGGACACCATCTTTGGGTCCCCTTTTCCAACCTGGGAAGTCAATTTTTCTTTTGGCTTTGCTCTGTCTTTGTCTGTTGGCCTGTCTGTCTGTCCTTCCATCCACACCTCACCTGTCCCCATGTATATATGTTTGTGTCTGTATGTGTATGTCTGTGTGTGTATATATCTGTCTGTGTATGTGTGTGTGTGAGTGAGTGAGTGTGTGTGTGTGTGTGTTCAATAAAATCTGACTGAGTGCTGTGACCTTGCTTTTCTTGACTTTTGTTTTCTATAAATCAGTAGCAGAGGGTGGAATAGTGGCTCAGCAGTTAAGAACACTCTCTGTTCTTGAAGAGGATGCAGGTTTTGTTCCCAGCACCCACATGGTGGCTGACAACTGTCTGAAGTTCCAATTCCAGGGGACCAGGAGCCCACTTCTAATCTCAAAGGGCACTATGTATGTGTGTGTGTGTGTGTGTGTTACTCACACACATAAGCAAGCGGAACACTCATACATGTAAAATAAAAGTAAAATTTAAATTGACCTCCATGAAGAATGACAGAAGAGGGACAAATAACACCAAGGTTGTTGAATAAAGCCTCAAAAAATCATGTTATTTTATATATTTGCCCAAAATTATACACAATACATATAAATGTACATATATACACACACGTATATAAATACATGCATATATGCATGCATATATATTTTGTATGTATATATATATATATATATACTTAACTTTGTGTATATATAGATATGCCACTCGAGCTGACAATTCTCCCCGCAAGAACTGTACACTATACACTAACAGAAACCCCAGTACCAGTCATAAGAAACTTTTCAAGGGGTTGGTCAGAGTCAGTCAAGTGACTCTCAAAACAATATAAGCTATTGCTTGTAGTGGGTAGCTATTCCAGCTTGGTTCTGGAAGTTCCAACCCCCATTGAGACTCTGGCAACTGTCACGCCTACGAGGAGGGGCCAAGGGAGGCGTCTGGAGACCCGAGACCTGGATGGGCAAGCGCTCTCTCTGTTCCTGGACCCTGAATGGTGGAGGTTGACTGAGCAGAGCTCCAGAGAACACCGCTGGATTGCGATACACCTTCCCCAGACCCCCACAACCTATCTATTCCTTCATTTGTAAGTCATCCACTAAATAAATCTTCCTTTTAACTACATGGAGTGGCCTTTATAATTTTCCCCAATAATTGCTGTTGTCACTGGTTGCCTCTCAGATTGTGGAATTCTTTATTTCTGAAGATACCTCACACTTAGGACACAGGACTTGGATTGTTTGAGCTAGGTCTAACATAAAAATCTCCTTTAGTTTCCATAGTACCAGAAAGCACCTCATAAGCTTCCGAGGGAGAGAAGCAATTAATAGTCTTACCCTACTGTGACATCTAGGAGCCACAACAATGACCAGCATGACAAGACAGAATTAAAGGCGCAATAGTGGCACTCACATTTGGTGGTGAGCAACACCTGTTGTATAAATGGACCTAAGGCACATCCAACAGAGGGAAATCATGCCTGTTACTAGAGACATATCAACTTATATGGGCTAGTGACATCTTAGAAGAGCTTAGAAGTGACTCTATAACACAACTTTGCTAGAAAGCAGAAGCCCTAACTGCATACTAAATCTTATCTTTATTCCCAGAGATAAGTGTAGCTATCACCCTTCATCAAAAAAGTTTCTCTCTACAGCAAACGGAAACTGTTATTACACACACTTACACACACACACACACACACACACACACACACACACACACACCTGGACACAGTGTGGAGAGACCTCAGCCCCAGTGGATACATCTGCAGCACAGCTCTTGCACCTATGGCTTAGGGAGCGTTGTGGAAGAGGGAACACAAAGATTTTTAGAGCCAGAATACCAGGAGGTTGGCTGTGAGACTGTCTCTCCTAGAAATGGCCAAATACCTAACCAATGATGATATCAAAAGACATGCCAATGCAGAAGCAGAAAAAAAAAACTCACAGGGTCTGACCCCTACACAAAGAACTGCAGGCAACTAATGACTGCTGAGAGAGAAAGAATTAACTTCTTCCAGGGATGAGCCCCATAACTGGTTATCCATTGCAAACTTGTCAGCCCTGAAACCATATACACACAACAAAAATGTACTCAACATACTGTATTTATATATTTGAGCATACATACATACGTATGTGTGTGTGTGTGTGTGTGTGTGTGTGGTGTATATCAATAATAATCAAAGAAGAAGCATCTTTCAGTTTTAGAGTTATGGGGGACATGAGAGGGATTGGAGAGCTAGGACATGGGAGGAACTAGAGGGAGAATAGGGAAAGTGATGAAATTATATTTTAATTAAAAATATATTTTAAAATTATGCTTTAATAATATATTTAATATACAAAAAATAAAATTAAGGAAAACAACTTAAGAAATCAAATATAAAAAAAAGTCAGCAGAGAAAAAGAATCAATTCTGAAACCTTAGATGACATCACACTAAAGTTATCAATAAGTACGAGGGAGCTGCGACTGTAGTTGCTGGAGTCAAGGACTGACAGCGCAGCTGCAGCATCCAGCCATGAGGCTGAACTGCGGTCCAGGAGCAGCAAACAGCCAGCTCAAAGCACAGATCCCCACAAGGTCACAGCCGCCGATGCCAGCAGTCAAGCAGGCCACAGCAGCAGCAGGGTACAGAGCCCAGGCAGAGCTCCAGGGACAATCATGGGGTCCTCTGTTATTCTTGACCTAGACACCAGGTGTCAGGTAATAGGTTGATACGAGCCCATGCCGCTGCAGTGTTAGGTGTCTGTCACTTTATTGCATCCAGGCAAGGGAGTTATGCTACTACCCCAGTCTGGTATATCTGGTAGTCTCTTGGGCCTGGTTTCTCTGGTATGATTTTTATATACCAATGTGTCCCTAAAGTTTCAATCCACCCCCCAACAAACTTATAGAATGCTCCCTATTTCCAAGAATAAATCACTCAGCAGGCTGTGCTGTATGGGTGGTACTTAGAAGAGTATGGATCCATAAATGGAGTTAAAAGATGCTTTTAATGAGTCTCCTAGGGCAAAGTATGGCATGAAAAACTGTTTCACACACTATGGAGTGCAGGGGAGTGTATAGCCTGATCTCGTCATGGTGTCTATCCAGTTTTGCCAACTATTTATTGAAGAGGTTATCTTTTCTCCAGTGGATGTTTGTGGTAGAGTCCCATGAGCCCTTCTCCCACCCTGACTGTGGGCAGGGACAGTCTCGTGATGGCCCAGTGCAAGTAACTACTGTGAGTTCATGATTGCAATGACTGTGTGGTGCCTAGAGGGTGACATTTTACAGCCTTTCTCCCTATCTAGCACATTCTTTTCACCCCTTTACCTGCACTATGTCAGGAGTATTTTGGTCGTGTTAAATGTATTTACAAATATGGGTATGTGTGCACGATCTAAGTTGTGACATTAACTACAAAATTAGTAGAAGTAATTAGCCCCAAAATTGTGATTAATCATACATTTTCCTGCCATGATTTCTGAATTTTTCTTTCTTTCAATTATAATTTTAAGACAAAAGTAAACCAAGTCCTGATGATCTTATACCCACCCCAGGAGATGTGGAACACATGGAGGAAGGGCAGTGTGTCCTTCTGGGCTTCAACACTATGTCAGCCTGCAGTCACTGCAACTGTTGTATCTCTCTCTCTCTAAGGACATTGTCCTCAATGCTACATTTTTTGGGATTTTTGCCAAGTTCATTACATGGAAAATTCATTAGCAGATCTTAAAATTGGGTCACCAAGGTCCCTTGTGGCTATTTTACTTCAACTTTGACAAATAAAACAAACAATTACCCTGTTGGCATACAAACCTTCTCACCCATGCATGAGAATCAAAATATGTGCTCTTCCAAAACCAGAGAAAGCTCTTAATATCAAAAAGACAAAAAGAAAAAGAATCCCATATTATGTTCAAACCCATAGCATTTTAAAGTTGGTGGAATCCCTAAAAAACGTGTCCAGGGCACTATGTTGGAGTTGAGACTCCCAGCAGACAAAATCATTGCTGTGTCCTAAGGTGAGTAGAGGTGTCTGAGAGCCAGAAATTCAAACACAAGCCTTTGCTAGCAAGATCTACCCAGAGTCCAGTGCAAGAAATCTGTTGCTAGTATCCAATGAAAGTTATGATCAGCTCTCCAAAGAGTGAGTATGACTTCCTAGTCGTACTTATATTTCTTTATGAAAGATTAGAAAAACAATGTTTCAGAGAAGCACATTTGATATACATTTATCAATCATGTATACACTATTATGAAGTATTGTAAAAGAAGCTTAAATTAGAGTTGTCCCTTTGTAGAAATCATAAATTCAGTAAACACCTTATTCAGTCACATAATGAATAATGAGCATTCACTTCAAAGTGAAAATGGCATCTGTTCATGTGAAAATAATCTCTGTGATTGGTTACCTAAAAGGTAATATACTGAATACCTCTACAGTTAACAGGTTTTTTTTAAACTTTCAAATACATGGAGAGAAAATAATATGGCTCAGCTCCAATAATTTTTTTCAAACTTTGTCTCTTAGCATTTCAGAGAAAAGGAGAGTCTCCAGGATTAAAAGCAAAGATAGGTATTTTAGAACAAGGGATTCCATTCTGAGTGGCCGGAACTGTGAGTCTATAGACTTGGCTAAATGCCAAAGTACAAGAGACTTGGCAGGAGGCTGGGTTTGTTTCAGAGACAATCTTCCAGACCCTCCAGACTTTGTCTACTTTTCCCTCTGATCCCTGGGAATGTCATAGAATACTAGAAATCTCAGGAACTTCCTTCCTCTATGATGCTGACTATAGATTTGAGGCTTTATTGGATGTTATATACACTGGGTAGCTAAACTTGCTCTCAATTCTAAGGGAAGGAAACTTGAAAGTTTTTTTTCATTTTTGTTTTGGTTGGTTGGTTGGTTGGTTGGTTGGTTGGTTGGTTGGTTTGGGTCTTTTGTTCCATTTTGTTGGTTTGTTTGTTCTTGAGACAAATATTTCTATATAGCCTTGGCTGTCCTGGAACTCACTATGTATACCAGGCTAGCCTCAAACTCAGAGAGATTTACCTGTCTCTGCCTCCCAAGCTTTGGGATTAAAGACATGCATTACCATGCTCAGTTGGCAAAAAAAAAAAAAAAAAAAAAAAACCTGCCCACATTACAGTCTATTTGAGACTTACAGTGAATGTTCTTTCTACTCATTTATATAAGCAAATCTCAGACATTACACATGCTGACTCAGGATTAAAAATATTTCAGATTATAATGTAATTGATTGCTGAGAGAATAAACATGAGATCCTTAAACATGAATTTGTCACTGGAAGAATGATTGAAAGAGTAAAAATGATAACAGGGAGGAAAAGATGCTATCATTGAATCATTTGGTTGGGGTGTTATGATTAAACTAGGTAGTGTCAAATAGATATCAAAAGTAGTCATGAGATATTTTAAAGTCAGTTGTAAAAGTTCTGTGTATAATTCTTATATTTCTATATTATTTATAGTATCTAGTTACATTTTCAGAAAGAAAATGTAGAAATGATATAGAATATTAGCTACTTCGTTATTTCATTTTACATTATTTTTCTATACCAAACCAAATTTTCAACTACATAAATTATCCATATGATAAGATAAATGGGAAGTATTATTCTTTCTAGTTGATTTAAGATACATAAAAATAACAGTTGATTGTACTTTAAATTTTTGTTCTAGCAGCCTGTACGAGAAGACACTGAAGCATGTTGCCCCTCTGAGGACACTATGTAACTGATGAGTGTAAGGTTTAAATATGAAAAAATATTTACGTGTGTGTGTGTGTGTGTGTGTGTGCGCACGCGTGTACAATTTGCCAACTAAACCAGACTATCTGGCCAGCAAGTCCCAGTGATCTGCCTGCCTCTACCTCCCCAGCACTGGGATAAAAAGCATTCACCACCAAGTCTAGAATTTTTTAACGTTGGTTTTAGGATTGAACACAGGCTCTCATGGTACTTTACCAACTGCACTATCTCCCCAGCCTCATTCACTTTAGAACCTGTGTTACAAAAGATCTTCCAGTTCTTAATTACAGATTTTTAAAAGTTGCATCAGTAGTCTAGCTCCTAGAATTACAAACATTAGATTTTCTTACCAAAGAGATTGTTCCTAACATTACACTTCTGAAAATGAAATGATAAGATACAGGAGCACAGTGAAGGAAATACCAACCAGATGTGTGATAACAGAAGAATCTGCTGAGGAGACACTTACTCTATAGTTATAATAGAAAACACTATAAATTCATAGGGCTGCCTATGAAGACACTTGGGAACGTTTCTCACAAGACTACTTCTCAACTGTACCTTCATGTTCAATTTTGTATGATTACTAATTTTTTATAGTTACAAGTGAACAGAAACTGTGGTTAACTTTGAAAAGCATGAGAGCACTACCACTGGCTCCTTTATAGTTATTCATAGTAATTATTTTAAAAAGCCATCAAAAGGTCATGTAATCACATGTAATCACAGCCATACAATAACATCATTTTTTACACTCTCAAACTAAAGGAATTTGGGTGGTATCATATTATTTGAGACCCTTTATGTACACTGTAATATAAAATTACATAAAATATTCTCAAAGCAATAGAATTTTTTTAAAAACAATCTGTCACATGTTAGAGTCACAAAACTTGAAGCTAATGGTACAGAAAAAATGGTTTTCTTATAGAAAGGTGTCACTTACAATTGCAGTAAAGTAAATATATTCCTAGACTCTAATGTTCCCAAATTGTTCAGGGTGAGTTTAACACCTTGATGAAACATTTGGTGTCTGTGAGCAGACAAGGGTGGGATTCAGAGGAGGTGAGTAAATTTCTGAGGAGGTTGTCACTGTATCTTAAAGTGATCTATTGAGATTAATCCCTGTGTGACTCTATCTTTCTTACTTCCAGTTCCCATGAAAACCAAGATCCTGGCTAAAGACACTTTTCTGAGACAGAGACAAATATGAGAATTTGACTTATGAGTGGAGTTGACTTTGTGCTTATCTTAGTAGTAATGGATTTTTTAATTAGTTGTATTTATTTTCTGTTGGGGGACACAAATGTGCTACAGTGTATATGTGGGTGTCTGAGCACAACTTGCAGGAGTCAGTTCTCTCCTTGCATCCTGGGATCAAACTCAGGTCATCAGACTCACACTAGGCACATTTACCAGCTGAACCACCTTGCCAGCCCAGAAAGGAATATTTTCATCAGTCAGCATGTTAAATCCAGTCTTGCGTCTGTTTCATTGGAGTCTTCCAGGAAAATCTTTCATTATTTGGTGTGTAAGAAAAATAACAAGCCATAAAACCACTGACCAAAAATGTTTAAATTGTGTATTTTATAACTAAGCTGTGATAAAGGAGAGTATAACACTGCAAAGGAGCTATTGACCCAAACCCAATATTGCAAAGTTGACCTATTAATTTATGGTATGTGTGTGATGTTTGTGCATATGAGCGTGTATGAGTGTGGGGGGTCATGCTTGTGTAAGCATCTACATGTAAAAGCCAGAGGGTGGTGTTAGGTGGCGATCTTCTCCAAACACTCTGAACATTTTTTTCTGAAACAGAGTCTGTCATGGAACCTATCCTTCACTGGTTCACCTAAGCTGGCTGGTCAGTGAGCCTCAAGGATCCCCCTGCCTCCACCTCCCCATCTCTGGGATTACAGGTATGGACCACCAGACCCAGCCTTTTTCATATGGGTCAAAAGGATTTCTGGAAATAAACAATACTTAGGCTGAAAACCAATGAGATATTGGTATCCTTGGGTTCAATTCAATGACTCTTAAAGAAAGATGTAGCAGAAAATGGTCGTGATTGGAGGAGACAGTGCTTCCAACATGTGCTTTCTTTAAAGTGATTACTTGAGACCTGGTATAGCATGTAGCATTCAAGTTCAGTGCCTAGCTTTATTAGAAGGAACACATGAGAAGAAGAAAAGAAAACCAAGTCTATGGAATAAAATTTATGTTTGTTGAACATGGGGCATGTGTGTCTGTATATAATCTGAATTTCTAAAGAGAGATCACTGCTATATATATATAGATAGAAGGATTATCATATACAGATTCTACTTGAAAGGGCTAAGATTTAGCCCAGGGATAGAATGCTTGCCTAGCATGCACAGGGCCCTGGGTCTATTCCCAATACTACAAAAATTAAAAAGTCACAAGTTAAATTCCACTTAAAAATCATAAAATTTGCTGCATATAGTTACCACAAACCACACCAAGTACACCCAAAATAAGCAAATAATTTTTATACAAGGTAGACTTAAAATTATAATTGGTGGTAGATTTTAGAGATGCTCTATAGAAACTCAAAGTCATCTGTTCTATGGATGTGTTTTGTTAAGGATAAAGGCGCAAACAAGATAGGAAGCTTTTATGAACTTTAAGTTCAACTTCAAAACAGAAAAAAAATGTGCACAGAAACAAATTAAGTCTTAATGCTGAATGTATCATCAATGAGAACCAGTTCAAAATTAGACAAAAATTTAAAATACATTTGAATAATGGAACAGAGAGGTAGAGAATCTTAAATTATTATATTGTAACTGTTAAATTAATTTGTAAGAAATATCACTTCAAATATTATAAAACACAGAAACTTATAAGCTTGAAAGAATAGTGGAAATATTAATTACCAAAACAAGACATTTCATATGAACCAGCTACTTGTTTGAGTTTACTTCTCATGGTTAATAACTATGGAACTGTAGCCTTCGTATGTTCTGATAGAATACCTCATCTTTTTTCATGAGACCAGATAAAAATCAGGAGTCAGCTATGAGGAACCATACAGTAACAACATTCATTCTCCTGGGACTTACAGAGGACCCACAAATTCAAAGTCTGCTTTTGATTTTTCTACTTTTTACCTACCTGTTGAATGTAACTGGCAATTTGGCAATTATCTTACTTACATTAACGGATCCTCACCTTAAAACACCGATGTACTTTTTCCTACAAAACTTTTCCCTCTTAGAAATCTTGTTCACATCAGCTTGTATTCCTAGATACTTGTATAGCCTGTCAACGGGTGACAAGATTATTACCTATGGTGCCTGTGCCAGTCAAGCATTTTTCACTGACCTTTTTGGAGTAACTGAATTTTTTCTCCTTGCCACCATGTCCTATGACCGCTATGTGGCCATCTGTAAACCCCTGCACTACACCACCATCATGAGCAACACTGCCTGCAGAAGACTCCTTCTTTGCTGCTGGATGACTGGGCTTTTCATCATACTCCCACCCTTTAGCCTGAGCCAAAATCTGCAATTCTGTGATTCTAATGTCATTGATAGTTTTCTTTGTGATGTGTCTCCCTTCCTGAAGATTTCTTGCTCAGACACGTGGGTCATTGAGCAGATGGTTATAGGCTGTGCTGTGTTGACCTTCATCACAACCCTTTTTTGTGTTGTTCTTTCCTATGTCTACATAATCAAGACCATTATAAGGTTTCCTTCTGCCCAGCAAAGGAAAAAGGCCTTTTCTACCTGTTCTTCCCACATGATTGTGGTTTCCATCACTTATGGCAGCTGCATCTTCATCTATGTCAAGCCATCAGCAAAGGATTCAGTGGCCACCAACAAGGGTGTAATAGTGCTAACCACTTCCATTGCTCCCATGTTGAACCCTTTCATTTACACCTTGAGGAACAAGCAAGTCAAACAGGCCTTCAAAGATTCAATCAAAAAAATTGCCTTAGAATGCCGAAATTGATGGTTCAAGCTTTCATAAGATGTTGATGGGCCAAGCCCTCTCTAGCCATGGAAACACACTATATTGTACAATGAATGCATACTAATAATTAAAAAGTATAAACCAATAAAAATTTTTAATTCAGTATGTGACTATTAGTAAAATATTACATTTATAAGAATAAAGTAATAATTTTATTATTCTATCCATAAGTATCCACAGCTAACTCCTTGACTCATTAAACATACATTCATGATTTTAACCATGTTAAATAATCAAAATAATACACAAAAAACAATAACCTTGCCCTCATGTAGCAAGAATTCATAGGATAAATGTATGACTAAAATGTCAAACTATAGTATTATCACTGTTAAGAGTTATATGACCAACTTTAAGTGAAAAGCAACAAAGCAAGCTGCTTGTGAAAATTAAGATATATATTATTACTCAAGAAGAAACTGCTAAAATCACCTCCAAAAAGACACAGAAGTCTTGTTATACATCAAATAATCAAAAATACTTAGAGTCAAACTAGTGATATTTAAATACATACATACTGTAAGCACAACTAAAGTGGATTTTTACCCAGATTATCAGATTATTGAATAGAAATTATACTGATGTTCAAGAAAATAAAAAATACACATCTGAATGAAATAATAAATTTCAGGATTTAGAAACCAAATTCAATAAAGAGACAGGAACATTGTAGATAAAACAAGCTAAAATGAAGATGAATTACAAAACTCAATATCTCAATTAGAGAAGTCAAGGGAAACCTTTACAAACCTCTATATTTATAGAATTAATCAAACAGACAAAATATAAGGACTTGAAGAAAAAAATAGAGTATATATATCAAATAAGCCAAGAATATGATTTTTTTAAGATCACAGGAAAGGAACATATAAGAAATGTGAGGCACCACCAGCAAAAGACAAAATATTTGAAGTGTAGGCATAAACTTCATGAGGATAAAGGATTCCATGACTGTGGCATAGACCAGATCTTCCACAAAATTATAGAAGAAAATTTCCCCAAACTAAAGACACACCCACAGAGATAGATTTTATAAAATAACAGAACCTCAACTAGACAAAACCAGAAGAGAAATTCCCTAAAGTATATCATAGACAAAACACCAAATACACAGAACAAATAAAAATGTTGAAGGCTACAAAAGGAAAAGCCATAAGTCACATAAAAGGGAAAAATCTATCAGAATAACAGCTGATATATCAACGGAAACTCTGAAAGCCAGAAGAGCCTGGAGCAATGCACTACAAGTTCTCAAAGACTGTGACTACAAACCTAGGCTACTCTAGCCAGGAAAACTATTTGTCATACTTGAAGGGGAAAGAAAAAACTTTCCATGATACAAACAGACTAAAAATATCCACATCCAAGAAAAAAAATGATAAAGAGAATCCTGGAAGCAATACTTTGAACTGAAGAGAAAACTAAATGCAGTCAAAACAAATGAAGCTATAATTAATTAAATGGAAAGCACAGCAAAGAATACAAAAATCAACACACATTTTTCACTAATAAATTTAAATATTACTAGCTTCAACTTGCCAATCAAAAGACACAGACGAACTGAATGGATTAAGAAACAGAACCTATCTTTCTATTATCTACAAGAAACTCATCTTAACTTTAAAGATAAGCACAACCTTAACATGAAAAGATAGAAAAGTATAGTCCAAGCAATTGTATTAGGAAGCAAACAAGTATTGCCATCCTAATATCTGACAAAATAGACTTCAAACTAAAACTAATCAGTAGAGACTAAAAAGGGCACTTCATTCTAATCAAGAGGTTATTAATCATACACCAAACTCTGATGTGCCAAGTTTCATAAAAAGTATATAATGGAATCAAAGACACAGATTAACACAAGCTCAATAATAATAGATGACTTCTGCACCCCACTTTTTCCAATAGATAGTTCAGCTGGACAAAAAAATAAATAGAAAGCTCAGAATTAAATGGCATCTTACATCAAATGGACCTAACACTTATCTACAGAATATTCCACCAGAACACCAAAGAAAATACATCTACTCAGCAGCTCTTGGAAGTTTCTCTAAAATAGACCACTTGCTGATACACAAACCTTAACAAATAAAGAAAAATTGAAATAATTCCATGTATCCTATCATGATCATAATGTAACAGAACTTAAAATTGACAGCAAACAAAACCTTACAAAGTTATTATTTGTATTTCCCTGATGACTAAGGATGCTGAACATTTCTTTAAGTGCTTCTCAGTCATTTGAATTTTCACTTTTGTGAATTATCTGTTTAGATCTGTACCCCACTTTTAAATGGGTTATTTGCTTTCTTGATATCCAATTTTTTGAGTTCTTTATTTTTGGGTATTCACCCTTTATTGGATATGGAGATAGTAAAATTTTTTTCACATTCTGTATCTTGCCTCTTTGTCTAAATAATGATGTCCATTGCCATACAAAAACTTTTCAGTTTCATGAGATCCCATTTATTAGTTGTTGTTCTTAGGGTCTGTGCTACTGATGTTCTGTTCAGAAAGTCTTTTCCTGTGCCAATGAGCTCAAGAACATTCCTCACTTTCTCTTCTATCAGATTCTACTTTAAGATTTTATCTTACACCAGTCTGAATGGCCAAGATCAATAAAGTAAATGACATCTCATGCTCTCGAGGATGTGGAGTAAGGAGTTGCTGGTAGGAACTATCCCCAAAGGCTCATGTATTTGAACATTTATTTATGCTATCTGAGAAGATTGTAAAACTTTTATATCATGGAGCTTTGCTAGAAGTACAAAAGTCACTGGAGGCCCAGTCTTGAGAGTTTACAGCATCACTTCACTTCCAATTCACTCTCTCTGTCCCAGGTTTGTGATCTCTCTGCTTCCTACTCCAGACTCTCCTTCTGCAACTATAAGTCAAAATGAACTTTCTTCTATAAGTCACAAAGGTCATGGTATCTTTAACTCTCAACAAGAAATAACTTATACACTACTCAAAGAAATCTATTAATTAACTATCAAAACCACCATAGCATTCTTACAAGTCTAAACTTTAAATGGAACCAGGATATTTATACTAAGCAATGTGAAAAATCAAATCTGATTCTATCTTCATAATCTCATTATGCTACAAAGATGTATCAATCAAAACTAGATGGAACAGGCATAAAAATACATAGATTAGTGCACAAAATGAAAACTCAAGAGACAAAAGCATATGTACATATATAGTCAATCAATATTGACCAAAGTACCAGGAATGTACAATGGTGAAAGAATTGTGTCTCCAATAAATGTTGCCTTTGAAACTGGATTTCCATATGCAAGAGAATAAAATTAGACCCTCCCTCCTGGTTTGGTTTTTATTGCTCTGATAGAAACCATGATCAAAAGCCACTTGTGGAGGAAAAAATATATATTGACTTGCACTTCCCTATCATTACCCGTCATTGAGTTGAGCCAAGGCAGAAACTCAAGGCAAGACAGGAACCTGGAAGCAGGAACTGAAGCAGAAGCCATGATGAAATGCTGTTTACTGGCTTGCTTCCCATGGCTTGATCAGCTTGTGTTCTTATACAACCCAGGACCACTCCTCCAAGTGATACAACCCACAATGGGTTGGGCCCTCCCACATCAATCATTAATCAAGGAAATGCCCCACAGACATGCTCCCAGAATCTGGTGGAGGCAATTTCTCAATTGGGATTCTCTCTTCTCAGATATGTCTAGGTTTGTGTCAAGTTGACAAAAACCAACCATCAAAGGCTTCAAAATGGCTTAGTGGTTAACATCACTAGATGTCAGAGGACCCAGGTCTGATTTCTAAAACCCCACATGGTGGCTTGCACTGTGGGGGAACTGCCCCCACCTTTTTCCCCAGGGTACTCTTGAGGAGAGAGGAATAAGAGATTTAGATAGGATAGAGGGGAGAGAAAAAGACAGAAACACAGGATAACCTCAGGAGGGCTCTCTCCTTCTTTAAACTCAAGCATGTTGTTAAAAGGAAAATGCAAACTCCCTGTATCATGCCAGAATAAAAGAGCCATCTTCTGCTATGGGACAGGACAAAAGCCAAATTAATTAAGGGACTATTCTATTACTAATCTCAACTTTTTGATTCTATTCTGATTCTTTAAACTTTTCTTAAAGTATGAATTTTATATCAAAATTTACAAGATTAATATATATACATAGATATATACATTTTAAACTTTGTTAAGATATGAATGGTCATATAGAGTACTAATTCTAGAAAAAAGGCTTCAATTAGCTGCATATATATGTCTTTGTGTTTGAGTCTCTTATCCATTTTCTTCAGGAAATCACGGCCAGGCCTAACATCAACTGAAGTCTCCAGGAAGAAGATGGGGCCCCACAACAACAACAATTCCACATGGACAATAATAATATCACTAAGCTGACAAACATCATCTACAGATCGGCTTTGGACTACAAAGTGCTCAGAGCAATTTTAAGAGGGCTAGCTGAGATGATCCAGTTTCAAAGACTACTTGAATAAGGACTTGAGATAAACCCTGAACTTTGGCATTATACACAGACTGGATAACGAAGGATATAGTTACCTTTCATAGAATTTGACAATTAACCTAATTTTTTTCTTTTCAGGATAAAGATACCTTCGCCCATACCCAGCAGGAAGCAATTTTAAGAATATGACGGCCACATTCCCAAAGAGGTGGTGTGGGGCGGGTGGTTTTTTGGTCTTATAATGGGTTTTGGGTCTGGGATAGTTTTCATTGTTTAGGGGGGGTGGTTATAAGTTGTTTTTAAGGGTTAGGAAAAGGATTAATCAAAGGAAATTAGATTTAAAGTTCTTTTTTTAAAAAAAGACAATTACTAGTTTTAAATACTTTACATTGGATTGGATTGTTTTATATTATATACAGATTATATACATATTGAAATTGATATTGTTAGAAAATGCTATATGTAGATTTCTAATTGTACTTATACCATTCATTTAACAATGTAATGTAATTTTCTGATCCTTGAATGTTATTATTACCAACTATTAGGATATCAAGAAATGAAAGTTAGTAGTTAGACATTACAATAGAACTTGTAGTCATATTAGGTATGTTTTCAAGATTGAGCAAATATATTTTAGACAGGTCATCTTCAAACCCTTCAGAGATCTACAGAATATGGCATTTAAAATGTTTTAATAACTTAGAAAATTTTTCTTTTTTGTTATGACTATGAGACATGTCGGCTCCTGGTAGTACCAATCTACTTCAGAGAAAATATGGGCATTGAAGAAACTGCAATTGGAGTTAACTTTATTGTGGCAAAAGTTAGCCACTGGACAACAAAGTATCCTCGAATCAACTGCTGACAATAGGACAAAATGGACAGACAGGACACGAAACAATGGACTACTGATTCTTGCTAAAACAAGTGTGGATATGGCTGTATCAAAAAGCATCTTCTGAGGCCAGGACCATATGGCACCATCCCTGAAGTGGCCTTTGCAATCCAGAAAAGGTACAGTGTCCTTTTCTTCGAAGGCAGCTGAACAGACAGTGGGCCGATGGCTTCTGATATGCAGTGGAACTATAGCTGAAACAGTTATTCTTGAAGAATAACTAAGCTCACGCCTCTCAATAGTAGACTGGCATTTAATAGAGGGATGTGGAGAAGAACAGGATGCGGAGAAGAACAGGATGCTGAGATGAAGCCACACATACACATAGCCAAGAAGAATGGACAGCTGAATTAAAAAAAAAAAAAATCAACAATTTCCAGAATTTAAAATCCTGAATCATGACAGGACACTAGTAGAATTCAGGTGTTTTTTGGTACATAGACTGCTCTTACCCAATGTGAGGTCAAACTATTGACCTTATGTACATCCTACTTCACAAATGAGTCTGTCAGATATGCTAAGCCTATAGGCTGAAGATGATGCCCCAACACTGTGGAGAAACCTCAGGTGATGGTCCAGGCAGCTGGCTGTTTCTATCAATTCACAATTTTTTTGGAAGTTGCTTGCATGTACTTTCTGTTTTTATTTTTTATTAGGTAATATTATTTCCTTCTTGGGTCTCTGAGGGAGATGAAGATTAGTTAGTTATAGTTGAAGATTAGTTAAGATAGAAAGTGAATTAGTACATTTTGGACTTATCAGAATAGGATAGATAATGGAATTATTTTCTCTGAATTTGTCAAATACAAATGGACTAGACATTGTTTAGGTATTTATTACTTGTATATATTGTATATAGCTATTGCACTTTTGTATATAGCTTTTCTTATGTTAGTTATAACCTTTTTCCTTTTTTCTTTTTATTAAAATAGAAAAGGGGAAATATGGTGATACTTTATTTGTACTGAAATGTGATTTGTATGTTAATAAATAAAGTTGCCCAGGGGTCAGAACTATTAGCAAGCCATAGCGAAAGCTGGGCGGTGGTGGTGCATGCCTTTAATTCCAGCACGTGGTAGGCAGAGCTAGTTAAGTCTCTGTGTGTTCAGGGATACAGCTAGCATTGGATACACACGCCTTTAATCTCAATACCAACTATAGAAGATCTGGAGGTCTGTACAGACAGGCAGTGACTAAGAGGTCATGTGGTTGGGTTTACAACCAATGAGAAGGCAGAACAGAAACTCTATTAAAAAAAAGACAGACACAGGAAGTAGGTCTCTTTCGGAGAGGTACAGCAACAGTGAAGGGTAATGTTTTTAGCTCTTAGCTATTGCTCTGACCTCTTGGTTTTCATCTCTGTATTGGCTCTGTGTTTCTTATTAATAAGATGTTTGGTTATATCTACAGAGGTTAGCTGTGGCTTGTTCTGTCTCTCTGATCTTCCAATGTTCACCCCAATACCTGGCTCAGGTTTGATTTTATTAATAAGAACTTTTAAGATTCATGCCACACTAACAGGTACACAAAACATACTTATCTTCATGAACTAGCAGGGAAATTCAAACCTAAGCAACAATGGAATATCATCTCACAATTATATCTGATAAAACAATAATATCAAGTGGTGAAGGAGATATAGAAAGAAGGAAACTATTTTTTTAGTCTTTTAAAATTTTATTTATTTATTTATTATTTTTTATTTTATAATTTAATTTAATTTTATATATCAGCCACGGATTCCCTTGTTCTCCCACCTCCTGCCCCCTCCACCTTCCCCCCAGCCCACCACCCATTCCCAAGTTGATTAGCTTGATCTGCTTGGGAGGAATCCAGGCAGTGGGATTGGGTCCTGTGCTCATTGCATGAGTTGGCTGTTTGAAACCTGGGGCTTATGCAGGGACACTTGGCTCAGCCTGGGAGGAGGGGACTGGACCTGCCTAGACTGAATCTACCAGGTTGAAGGAAACTATTATAAATAGTGGGGAGTGTAAATTTGCTCAGGTTTATGGGAAATTATATAGAATTTCTACAAAAGTTAAAAATAGAACTACCATATGAACTCCCACCCTAGACAAATATCCAGAGGTGTTGCTCAAAATCTAAATTGGCCTTATTTGGGGGGAAGGAGGGGGGAGGGGCAGGAGGGGGGAAAACAAGGGAATCTGTGGCTGATAGATAGAATTAAATTATATTGTAAAATAAAATAAAATTTAAAAAAAACCAGAGCCAGATATTGGGGTAAATGCCAAAAGATCAAAGAGACAAAGGAACAAGCTACTGCCACATCTCACCTCTAGGACTCCTCAGCCTGAAAAGCCTTCAGTTCCTGTCTCCTCACACCTTATACACCTTTCTCCACCCAGCCATCACTTCCTTCCTAGTGCTGGGATTAATGGCCTGCATGCTTCCCAAATACTGGTCTTAAAGGTGTGAGATCTCAAGTGCTAGTATTAAAGATGTGTGTGCCCCAAGCAAAGGCAGGAGATCTCAAGTGCTGGGATTAAAGGTGTGTGTCACCACTGTCTGGCTCTGTTTCTCTCCTAGACTGAATCCATCTCATGTAGTCCAGGGTGGCTTTGAACTCACAGAGATCCAGATGGATCTCTGCCTCCTGAGTGCTAGGATTAAAGGTGTGTGCCACCACTGCCTGGCCTGGTCTCTATGTTTAATCTAGTGGCTTGTTCTGTTCTCTGATCTTCAGGCAAATTTTGTTAGGGTACACAATATATCACTACACAGAGGAATAAGATCAGTATCTCAAAGAGATATCTGCACATCCATGTTCCTTCACTATTAGCTATAACAGCCAAGATAAGAAAACAACTTAGATTATCGATTAGTGAATGATTAGATATAGGAAATGTCTTAGATAGATTAGAGAAGTGATGACAAATAATTGATAGATACATAGACAGATAATAGATAGATGATAGATGATGGTGATAGATGATAGATAGATAGACATACAGACAGATAGATAAATGATAGATAGATAGATAGATAGATAGATAGATAGATAGATAGATAGATAGATGACAGGTAGATAGATGACAGGTAGATAGATGATAAAGATAGATATAGATTGATAGATAAACATACAGATATACAGACAGATAAATGATAGATAGATAGATAGATAGATAGATAGATAGATATAGATAGATAGAAATAATATCCTGCCTTTTATAAAAGAAATTCTGATATTTTTGACAGCATGAACTGAACAAACCTGAAAGATAACACACTAAATTAAATAAGATATTCTCACCCTTAGATGAAGAGCTATAGGCAATCTTAATGGCTGATGAGAGAATGAATATCAATTTTCTCAAGGGATGAGCCCCCTGATAGGTTATCCAATCCCAAGTGGTCATCCCTAAACACATGTACATATATAGATTCAGTAGGTCATGTGTGTGTTTGTGTGTGTATGTGTGTGTGTGTGTTCATGTCTACTATTGTTACTTATCTAACAGTAATACAATATAGAGTCTTAAGAACAACATCAGTATCTTCTTCAATAACCCTCCACCTTATTTTATGAGACAAATCTCATTGAGCCAGGAACTCATCAGTTGATCTGCACAGCAAGCCCAGGGCTCCTTCTATTCTCATTTCCCCAACTCAGACAGGCATGTGCCATCACTCCTGGCTTTTTATGTGAGTGCAGAGGATCTGAACTCGGGTCCTCATACTTGTACAGCAAGCTCTGTACCTGCTGAGGCATCACCCCAGCACAAGAACTGTGTTTGTTAAGAAATTAAAACTATCCTAAGTGATATGAGTGTAAGAGTTTTGAAATACATGAAACAAAAACTGATAAAGCCACAAGAATAACTGTTGTCAGAAATTTCAACACATTTTGTTAACAATTAATTAAATCAATATCCAAAAACTCAATAAGTAGATAGAATTAAGCAATACCCTCCATCAACAGGATCCAACTGAATAATTTATAGAACACTTGAACCAAATGAGAGCAGTGTTGTTCTAAAGTCCACAGAGAATTACCATGATAGACAATATCTGAAGGTCTGTAACAAGCCTTGACAAATTTGGAAGAATTATAATTATACAAAGCATGTTTTCTGATCAAATGGAATTAAACAAGTCAGTTTAAAAAGATTTATGACATGAAATCAGAAGTGGGACTATTTGGAGGAGGAGGAGACCAGTAGGATGAGGGAGGGAGACAAGAGGGAGTGATGAGCAGCAAATATCAGCAAAGTACAATGACACACATGTGTGAAACATCATAAAGAAATGCAGTATTTATACTCTTACCAAGACTACTTAATAAGTTTCTAAAAAAATGGATTTCTGTAAAGTGTATTTAGAAGATCATCAGAATTTGTAGGGCAAAAATGTGAGATGCAGCTAAAGTAGCCTTTATCAGAGATGTGTATGACTCTACAACATGATGATTAAAATAATTATAGAGATGTTATTAGTCTTGATCTTAGTCACACAGTCATGCCATCTATAAGGAAGATGGACAGTGTTCTATCAGAACACTTTACTACAATCAATAAGATTAGCATTCAGTAACTTTGGATCAAATCAGACAAAGAATGTGATTCAGAAAATTGTCAGTCTCAGCCATAACCCATTAAAATACTCTTCAAATTTTTGCTCAGTAAGGAAGTATCTCATTTTTTCTTTTTACAGCCTATCCCTTTCTCCAGAAAAAAAAAAAATTTCGAACAACATCTTCCAAATGCAGGAAGTCAGGAGTGATATGACATAGTTTGGTCATGTGAAAACGGTCAGCAGAGCAGTGCTAAGTAAACTGAGGGGACAGTAGAGATGTCGCCTTCGTTGAGGGCGGCAGGAGCATGCCTACAGGCACCTGCTTTATTCTTTAACACAAGGACCAAGGTGAGAAGCAGAGAAACAGTCAAAGAAAATAAACTTCATTCACCTTCACTGTGTAGTAATAGGTCAGGGCAAATACCCTGATGCTGATCAATTTTAATCTCGGGGTTTGGAAAGAAAAAACTCTGTGGCTTTAAATATCTAAAGTCGTTTTGTTGCTTATCTAAAAAATACAAACAGGAAGGGATATTATGAAAATTCAATCCAGGTATCATGGGGGAACCACAACGTTTGAAGTCTGAATGTTGATGAGCTTCTGAAGTACTGGGGGAAAGCCAAAATGTGGCTTGCCAAGGAAATGAAATCTTTGAATTAAAATAAACTGTCATCTTCCATCAGAGCTGTAAGGCATTCTTACTGGTCAGTTCTCTGCTTTTTAATATTTAAATCTATAAAACAAGGATTTTTTTCTTTACTTTATTTGAGAGTAAATATTTCATTTTGTTTTAGATTTGTGTCAAATATAAATTATATATAATATACACTGGGCATGGTAGAGCATGCCTCCAATCCCAAGCACTCAGAGGCAGAATCAGAAGTTTGAGGTTATCCTTAGCTACACAGTAAGAAGATAATCCTAAGAGAAATATGTACTCAATGGAGAAACCCAAACAGAAGTCAGATGACATTAAACCACTCTCAGTGTCTCAGAGGACATTGTCCCTTTGCTCTACAAATTTTCACAGTGTTGATTACATCACCATCAACCTGTTAGTAACTTCTGAAATTGAGTCACTGAGGACTGTTATGTTGTTCATGCAGTCACTCTGTGTGTGCTGGTAACAATATAAAACAAAATCGCTGCTGTTCCAGAAATTACAGGGAAGCCTGTCTCTGCTCCCTCCCCACCCCCAGTCCTAGAATGAGCGTCTAGGGTTGCTAAAACATTGGATGAGCATCTCTGACAGACTAGGACTTACCCTGTTCCTTAAGACCACTCATTCTTTGAACAGAGAGAGTGCTGAGAGATCTAGTGTAAGATGTAATTTTAGATGTGGCAAGAGGGAAGGGAACTAAGACTGATCTCATTAGAAAAGGAGCAATGAAAATCTAGCTTACAACTGTCCATTGCCAGGAGAGAGAAAGTGTTGCATGCTTATGTGAAGACTGAAGTGAGTGGTGATGTGATGAACTGTGACTGGGGACAGAAAGCCTCCTCACCAGCTCCTGCTCCACAGACTGTGCTTCTCTCAAGGACCTCTGATGAACAGCCATCAAAAAGCAAGTGTGAGTTGTTGTGATATACTTTTCCATATTCTCAGAAATAAAGGCAGAGAGCAAACAGATTTAAAATTTAGAACTCACTTCATTACAACTGATACTTCAGAAAAGGGGGGTGGGAAAGCAATCAGCAATCATTTCTGATAAACTGTTAGTCTGCGCAAATGCAAAGCTGGGATTTTCCTGCAGCGGCCTTCTCCTAACTATAAGGACCAGTTGATAAGACAGTTAGTACTTAATAGAAATATAAAAACTATGGGAAAATACTCACTACCTCCCAAAAAATCTACTATTGTCAAAGAATCCAAACAATATCCATGTGAAAAATAATATCCGAAGACTCCCATCCCCAGCAAGTACTAATATCATTTTAGCCCTTTGTGGGGGAGATGCAGCATTCAAACTCTTCTAGAGCCTAAACAATCATACTTACATTTATAATTAAGATAAAAATACATCAAATATATTTTAAAACTCAATAAGTAGAGAATCTGAGAAGGAAAGAAGTCGAGTCTCAAATGTTCTTAGAACTCCCACACTGACAATGTGGTGTTGCATGGGTTAAACCCCTGGGAAATGTCTTTAATGTTAGTTGAAACAACATTTACAGGGGCGAGGCAAAGGTTGTTATTCATTGAATGAAATTGTTTCAAGATACATTTGATCCCAACTACAAAAATAAATAACTCTCCATCTCTCAGAAATTTTTTTTCTTGCCTAACATAGACCACAGGCATGCTTGCTAGTACATAAATTGAAGTCAAAGGATCCACTACCACAATACTTAACAGCACTGTCAAAAGTAGTGTCGGCTGAACAAGCATCGTGCATTAAAACACAAGTCCTGAAATCTGACACATTACTATGCCAAACACATTAAATGTTAAACTAATCATTATAAAATACCTCTGTGGTCATGACCAGAGGCCATTTCTAGGAAATAGAGGAATAAAAGTCCTGATAGGAAGGAAGGTATGCTGTAGGGGAAGGGGCTGGGATGAGCGTGCCAAAGGCCGTTGTAAAGTTTTTAAGCATCGTACAATTAAATGGAGATAAAAGGGGAAGAAGAAAAGGCAACAGGAAAGAAAATTAGAAAGAAATCTGATCTAGCCCTGTGCTCAGTCTGTCAGTCTTGCTCAAGCAAATACATAGCAAGATGCTCTCTCCCTTAGTCAAGGAGAGGGGTACTCTTCCCTGTCCCAAAATCATGTCTATGAACAGTGAGTACTGTACCTTGCTAACTCGGATTTTGGTGACAGTGTTGGTTGCCAAATATGGTAGAAGATCAGTCTGAATGAATAGAAGAAATTATGAATGGCTACCAGGATAAAGAAGAGCAAGTTTCAAGACACACTCATGGAATCACCCTACCCTAAACCCAAACTAAGATTGTTTGCTGCAATCTTGTGTTGCTGTGACATGGAAAATGAAATATTATCTGCCACTGTCATAGCCTGCAAGATCCTTTTGGGAATAACTTGTTCCTAATCTCAGTGTTATGCTCTGTAAATAACGGATGCTTCTTAAGAATTTAGATGAGTGAATAAATGTTGTATACTTATTTGAACAATAAGAAAAATAAGAAATCTACAGAATCTTTGATGCTCAACTGGGAAGGCACACATTTGGTACAACTGGGATGGATGTTTTAAAACATAAGAAATTAATTTTTTCCACTAATATAGAAGTTTGTATGGTTTATCAATAAGCCCTTGAATTAACCTAAAAGTGTTCATTGGATATTTAATTCCTACCAATAATACAAAGAAAACTATAAACTAGTGTATTATTTATTATGAACTACTGTTATTCTTATGAGAATGAATTCATCACATTTTCTTGTTATGGAATAGAATTAACTATGTAAAGATGTGTTGCATTTGTTTATGATGAATTTGTTTAACTATGTAAAGATGTGTTGCTGTTTCACCTTGCCTACCTAAGGCACCTGAGTGATCTAATAAAAAGCTGATAATAAAAAGCTGCCAATAGCTAAGCAGTGAAGAAATTAGGTGGGGCTGGCCAGCAGAGAGAAGAGGGGAGTCAGCCAGACAGACAGACAGACAGATGGGGGCCAGACAGATGGAGGAAGCAGGAAAGCAGGATGGACAGTATATAGATGAGATAAACAAGACTCAGGGTAGCACATAGATTACTAGAGATGGATCAATTTAAGTTAAAGGGGGGAAAAGGTAGCTAGAAACAAGCCTAAAGCTAAGGCCGAGCATTCATAATTAATAATAAATCTCTGTGTCATGATTTGGAAGCTGGCAGTCCAAGAAAGCCTGCTACATTTTCTTTTACAGAGTGAACATCTGAGAAAAAAAGCTGCTTAAAAACAAATTTCAATGAAGGTTAAGTATTGACATAAACAAAAGGAGATATGACTGAACCAATATTATACTTACATTCCTGAAAAATATAAATTTGAGTAGAGAAACACTTGGACTGCTTGGAAGTGCTAAAATGGACAGTGATGAATGCCAAAGAGAAAGGTATGGTGTTTTTGTCATTTGTTTACAAAGACTGGTTTATATGAGCCCAGGGCTCCTATATGTCTGGTTGATTAAGGTAGGTAGGTAGGTAGGTAGGTAGGTAGGCAGGCAGGCAGGCAGATAGATGGATAGGAGATTATAGATAGATACATGATAGATGATAGATGATAGATAGATAGATATGATAGAGAGATGATAGATGATAGATAGATAGATGGGTGGATGGTAGATACATAGATAAAGATAGATGGATAGATAGATAGATAAATAGATACATGCATGCATACATACATACATACATACATACATACATACATACATAGATGATAGCTTAAGAAAAACCTGAAAATAGCAAAAAAGATTAGGAAATGGTTGGTGGGGTAGTGGGAAGAATGATCTAAGGAGGGAAACAAAAGAATAGGTATGACTAAAAGGTCAGGGCTATCAGGTGGATAATACTGCAGACCACCCTTCTAGCTCCACCCTTTACCTAAAGCATTACAATAGGACTACATCAGGTTTATGTTCAAATTCTAGAACATGTTGTCTTACATATTCACCACTTCAGAGATCTCAAAAAACTTTCTACCTAAAAAGTTCCAAAACTGACTAAAGAAATGCTTTCTATTGCCAAATACAGGAATGATAAACCAAAAGCATAACATTGTATTTTACATTTAATCTCCTTTTTTAGGATTAATCTGAAATTCAAATAGCAAAGTTGCCATTTTAAAATGAAATGCTACTGTTAAAATTAATGACAACAACATAAGATGATCGACTTAAAATCCCAATTAGTAGAAGTTTCTTGGTTTGAGAAATAGAGCATTGCAGAGTGGTGGGAATGAAGAAAATTTTAAAAAGATAAAAGGGAAGTAAACAGCTCCAGAGTTGTCTTTTAGGAGGATTAAGGAACAGTCTATGCCTTGAGACAATGGAGCTAAGAAATTGTATGCTATGCATACAAATGATTTATGTTTTGTTTGGTTTTTAGTTGGCATCGTTAGAAATGTTAGAATGTAGAAATGTCAGAGAATTATAGACATAAGATCAATACAGATATTTACATGGAAGCCACCAAGTAGGACACCAATAGTATAGCTGTATTAACAAATTGATTGTCAAGTGAAAACAATTGTGTGCATATGGGCTCCCTGGCTGGGATGCCTTTACTCAGGTTACACCACCAGCTTCTTCTAACACTTCTCCCTTCAGGTCCAAACACTCATGACTTGGCAAAAGACAGGGATGAGAAATCGTACGACAATAACAACATTCATCCTGCTGGGATTGACAGATGACCCGAAACTACAAGTTCTAATTTTTGTATTTTTGTTTCTCACATACATGTTGAGTGTGGTCGGGAACCTCACCATTATCACTCTCACTCTTTTAGATCCTCATCTTAAAACGCCCATGTATTTTTTCCTCCGAAATTTTTCTTTCTTAGAAGTCTCATTCACCACTGTCTGCATCCCCAGATTCCTGCACATGATGGCTACAGGAGATAATACTGTGACTTACAATGCTTGTGCTACTCAATTGTTTTTCGTTGTCCTCTTTGGAGCAACAGAGTTTTTCCTCCTCGCTGCCATGTCCTATGACCGTTATGTGGCCATCTGCAAGCCCCTGCACTACACCACCATCATGAACAACCGAGTGTGCACAGTTCTCGTCCTGTCCTGTTGGTGTGCTGGCCTGTTGATCATCCTCCCGCCTCTTGGCATAGGCCTCCAGCTGGAGTTCTGTGACTCCAATGTGATCGATCATTTTGGCTGTGATGCCTCTCCCATTCTACAGATAACCTGCTCAGACACAGTGTTCATAGAGAAAATTGTCTTGGCTTTTGCCATACTGACACTCATTATTACTCTAGTGTGTGTTGTTCTGTCCTACACATACATAATCAAGACCATTTTAAAGTTCCCTTCTGCCCAACAAAGGAAAAAAGCCTTTTCCACTTGCTCCTCCCATATGATTGTGGTTTCTATCACCTATGGCAGCTGTATTTTCATCTACATTAAACCTTCAGCTAAGGAAGGGGTGGCTATCAATAAGGTTGTGTCTGTGCTCACAACATCCGTCGCCCCATTGCTTAACCCGTTCATTTATACACTTCGAAACAAACAAGTGAAAGAAGCTTTCAAAGACACAGTAAAACGAATTGTGTTTCTCACAAAGAAGTAAGTTTTCTAGGCTAACCCGAATTTAAATCTAAGTAACCACGAGCAGCATTCACTAACTTGACAATGTGTGTCCTCCTATGACATAGATTCATCGAGGTAATTTTTCCCTAAGAACAGTTTCCTCTTATAATCCAAAAATGAAAAATCATG
This sequence comes from Peromyscus leucopus, assembly GCF_004664715.2. NCBI lineage: Eukaryota > Metazoa > Chordata > Mammalia > Rodentia > Cricetidae > Peromyscus > Peromyscus leucopus. The sequence continues at coordinate 1,354,585 of NC_051078.1, forward strand.
TAAATTGCTTCACCTTCTTTTAAGTCTATTTTACTTAGAATTGTTCCTTCAATTATTGCATTCTTCAAAGATTAGATTACATAAAATCCCAATGCCATACAGTATACATACAAATAATAAGAGTTGTGTCTCTGGTCGTCTGGCCTACTCAAGATGTGGGATCTAAAGAGCCATGTCTCACTCACCAAATCATGTCTCATTTCTTGGGAATACTTTAATCTCTATTCTGACTCATCAAGAATAACTAAAGACTCCCTTTTAAAGACCTATACCACATTTCAATAGGATCAAAGTTCCAAGGCAAGGAGTAACAACTTTCAGCTGTTGATATTTCACTGGTTTGTCTCATAACACACATGAAGGGTCGCTGGCAGGCCTGCTGCTGCTGGAGGACACCTGTGTACCCTTCTCTTTAAGACCAAGCATCTTTCCCTCCTGTCTTGTTATCTCATCTTCTATAACAAGCTGGCCACGATCAAAGAACTGAAGTTCAGCTCATCTCTCAGCTGCTAACTCAGGCATTTTTGGGATGGTTGATCTGGTGCTATCAGTATATCAGTATCCAAGAAGTTCATGTGTATCTGTGTGATATGCTCCTCTGAAGATCCCCACTGTGCAAGGTAGTGTTCTAAATCTAAATACCTTAATTAAAAGCAAAAGTAAATGAGATTATTCAGTTAGATTTGTTGAAAATTTATAAAGAAGGATGGAGTGGGGAACTGAACATGCCTTTGAGATGGACCTGACATTTTAGCTTTCTTGGTGACAAAGACAGGTGTTATTGAATATGTGAGAAGGAAGATGAAAGATCAAGGTAATTTCTTAAATATGTGTGAAGATTGCATGTATTAGTGATTAACTCTGAGTCCCCAATAATGCATTGGTGCCACGTTAAGGAAAGAAATAAAAGCACTTTCCCTTGGTGTCATTTAAGCAAGAACAAAACCAAATTTGAACTCCCTACATCATGCTTTCTGTATCTTCCATTTGTATGTCAGTTGCATTAGTCTGCATCTGTGTCTGCAACAGTATCTGTCTCTGTGTGTGTCTGTCTGTCTGCGTGGTTGTACCTGTTTCTTTCTCTGTGTGTGTATGTCTGTATATGTCTATGTGATTCTCTCTCTCCTCCTCCTCCTCCTCCTCCTGTGTGTGTGTATGTATGTGTGTAAGAGAGAAAGATGAGCTATATGTTCCTGTATGTGTCATATGTGTCTGTCTGGCCCAAACAGAGGGCTTCACTCTGACTTTATTGAACAGCACAGAAACATCACATTGGTGAGAAATAGAATACTTTACAGAAAACTTTTAACAGAGTTTTAAAGGGATTAAGTCACTGGCTCCGTCTGATCCCAACCAACCCAGATAACAAGCATTGTATATCAACCGATATCCATAAATGGCTGCTTTCAACCTTTACAGTAGGTTTCAGGAAGTTGTGTACAACTCATGTTTGTTGTTTTCAGCAAATGATACACATGCATTATCTGGATCAAGAGCATTGGAGAATACATAGCTTAAGATTGCAGCTATGCATTAGCTAGGGTGGTAAAAGTCAGTCATGTGGAAAATCCAAGGCAAGTAAGGTTGGTTCTTACATTGTTCTCTTACAGGCAGTTTAATCAAACAGTTTGAGTACACAGTAGGAGAGCAGTCTTAAGTCTTTAGCTGCTTCAAGGTATATTGTTAACTCTAGCTGTGAAGTCCAGCAACATTACCAGTCTCGTAGGATGGAAGAGGCATTTTCAGAATATTGCATTATCACAGATATATGCAAAGTAGTATATGAAAAAAAATGTTATGTTCCCGTCTTTAATTCCTGGAGCTTATGCCTTGTGTAAGTATTTTCTGTGATGGAATACTCATTTTTTTAATTTTTTTCTGTGTAAATAGTGAAAATCATGGATGTGTTTGGGGAGGTGGTTCGAGAACCAGTAATCATCATAAAAGTAGCTCAGATCAAATTATTGAAATGCTATAAAGTGATAAAGTTTTCTCATTGTTTGTATGTTTTGTAATTGTAAAAATAAAGCTTTGTGCCTTCATAGTGTGTGCACAGCTATTATTTATTCCTACCAAACATCCTTTAATTGCTCAAGTATTTTCTAAATAAGGTCATGGACATATTAAAGGTATAATCCTCCTTTATACTACAAAAATATTCAAAGAAAATAAGATTGTTCTCAAAAAAATTTCTTCTTTTCATATTTAAAATTTCTAAAATATCAACAAAACATAACTAATGTCCTCAGGCTTCCTTTTGATAATTAAGCACACATCTGCAGGATCTGCATATTTAGTTAGCAGCTGTGTTAATGATTACACCTGAAGTGTGAATGCTTAGCAAGCAGTGTTTATAAATGGTTAATCTCCTTATTTGCTTTGGACAACAGTGTAAGCTAAGAATATTCTAAAGAATCTTATAGCCAGGCATGCAGTCTCAGCACTGTGGTTACAGAGGCAAGAAGGTCAGGAGTTCCAGGCTGGGCTAGTTAGCAAATTCATCCTAGGCTACACATCAAGTTCATGACCATCCTGAGCACAGAGACCTTCAAAACACAAAAGGAAAAAATTTTAAGATTTTTTTTAATCCTGTCCAACTTGCCATTCAAGAACCAAGTATATTTAGATGTGATAAATGGTTGAAATTAATTAGGTTCAGAAAAGGCAACCATCTACCTGTGTTCTGGAAAATGGGGCATTCTCCTCTTGATCACCTACTCAATAGGAAGAAATGCAAATCAGGCCACAATGTACTGTCTTTAGCACAGAGCACTCATGGGCAGGGATAGATACAGAACATCAATAACTAAGGTCACTGTTACATCAAATCCAGTCACTACTGAAACTGTACCAAGTTTAATAAACCAAAATATTCAGAACTTTGTAGTGTTAACTTTTACATAAAGATTAGAATTTCATATTGAAATAGCTAATTTTTCCACGCCTATCTTCAAAGGTATGTGTCTATGCCGCTCTGATATTAACTCTTCCTTCTATACCCCCTCAGAATTACCAGTTTCTTCCAACAAAAAGTTTTTCTGCTACTGGCAACTAAGGATTGCCGAGAATGGGAGAAACCGTCTTCCTCAGAGAAGAGCATACCAATTGGTTATCAATATGAAATGATCATCCCTGAAAGCATGCATACATGTAACATTGTACAGACTGGGAAGATTATAGTTAGGAATATCTATGTATATACATATATACATGTAACAGCAATTAATGAAGAAAGAGGCCATGAATTTGAAAGAGGGAGAAAACAAAGGGAGAATGATGTAATTATAATCTCAAAAATAAAAGAAAATTGCTTAAACAATAATTCTTTCTTGAAAGGGTATATCCATGGGGAGAGAAAACCTCCTCACTCATGTCTCATATTCCTGTCAAGTCTGTTAGAGTATTAACCTAAAGTCCTAATCTCCCCGTTAGTCTGTTGAAAGCTGCCTAAAGATATACTGCTTCTGTAGATTTCCCCATCATGATCTTGATGCCCCTAGCTCATAGAATCCCTCTTTCCTCTCTTTGACTAGACTCCTGGAGCTCTACGGAGACAACCAAACCAAGCTAGTGGGAACTCATAAACTTTAGACCAACACCTGTGGAGCCTTTATTGGACAGGACTAGACCCTCTGCATAAGCGAGAAAGTTGTGTAGCTTGGTCTGTTTAATGGGACCCTGGCAGTAGGATCAGGATCTACCCCTGATGCATGAGCTGGCTTTTTGGAGCCCAGTACCTATGGTGGGTTCTTCTGCACAGCTTCAAAGGACCCCATTGCCTGTGATGTCCCAGGGAGATTCCCTGTTTCTCAGATGGAAGACTCAGAAGCACTGCTGTCCATCCTCAGCTCATCTACTACCTGCCTGTGATCCAGGACTCTGGGGCCTCCAGCATCAGCAGCTGTGGTCAACCTCTGATTAACACCCAGTTTTTCAATGAAGATTAGTGGAGATTTTTGTTTCTTTTCTGAAAACCTCAGGACTGTGCAGCACTATAGTGGGACACCTTGCACAACCTTGATGCAGCGGGGAGGGGCTTGGGCCTGCCTCAGCTGAATGTACCAGGCTCTGCTGACTCCCCATGGAAGGCCTTACCTTGGGAGGAGGGCATAGGGGGTAGGTTGAGGGGGAAAGGTGAGGGAGAGCAGGAGGATGGGTGAGAGGGGATCTGTGATTGGTATGTAAAATGAATAAAAAATTCTTAATAAAGAAAAAAGAAAAAGAGGGAAACACTATTTTAAAAAGATATCCTGCTTCCAATTTTTTTCTCAGTATTATTCTTCCTAAAACATGGGGTTTATCATCCCTAAATATTATTTTCTTAACTCTTCCAAAACCTTCTAGCTTCCAAATTTTAAAAGTTCACTAATTGATCAGAAGTTGATCTTCAGATTTCCTGGCACAATGTATTTAAAACAGCACTTTACCTCTGTGGGCTTCTTCTCCAGAACCTCAGACAAACCAATTGTGGATCATCCTACAAAATATCTGACCAAGACTCCTCAAAGCTATCAAGATCGTTGAAAGTGAGAAAAGAGAATAGAGAAGTCTACTGGGTAAAAGCTTTTAAAAATCTGAATAAATGATGGATTTATTTAACAATAACTTATCAGTGCTGGTTGATTAGTTATAAAAATGCATCAGAATAATGTAAGGTGTTATTAGTAGGAGAAATTGAGCATGTGGCATGTGGTAAGACTCCTCTGTATCATTGTCTCAATTGCTCTGTAATCTAAAACTCCTTAAATTTTTTATTGAAAATATATTTTTTCATTCAATACTCTGATTATAGTTTCCCCCAACCAGAATTCCCCACCTCACTTCCCATCCAAATCACACCCTTTGTTTCTCTTTCTCATTAAAAATGGGCATTTAAAAAATAATAACATAAGCTAAAACAAAACCAAACTGGAACAGGATAAAAACAGACAAGTAAAAGAACAAAATAAAAAGCACAAGAAACACCTGCAGATGCAGAGGCCCACACCTTTGCACAGACGGAAATCCAATAGAAACACAAAACCAGAAACCATAATGCAGATGCAGAAGTTTTAAAGGGGTCTGGTCAAGAGAAATATAATTCTTCAGTTGTATAACTACTTTCCTAATAAAGTCCTGTGGCTTTATATAATTTGAAGACATCTTAAAGATACCTTTGGTACTACAATATAAGCGTGTCTGAAATGTCATATGAAGATCATTACTTTGTATAATTGATTCCTGCTAATAAAGAAACAATCTCTTTTGCAGGCCACTCAATGCCAGGATGACATCCAACCCCATTGCTCCCTCTCTGATGCTCTTCTCTCCAGCCTGCTAATGACCGATGCTCAATGCTCCCCTTGCAGTTTCCACACTAGCCTCTGTGGGATGCCTTCTCTTAAATACCTATTTAATCTTTGTTCTTTAAGATTGCAACAAAGGGTTATTATTAAACCCCAGTATCAAGGCCCCTAGGGAACATATTGTTTGTTAGCACAATTGATCCCATAGTGCCTATTCTGAAGACAGGGGGGAAAATGTTACTTTGGATATTTAAAAAATCTCCAAAAATCTAATATGCATTCTGTTCTAATAATCACCTCCCCCAAGGACAGAGAGAACCCTAAAAATTTTCTGGCATGTCTTTCACAGGCTACTGAATATTTGAAAATTTGTTTGGCATTTTGCTCTATAGCATAGAAAATGTAAAAGGAGGAAATTTCCCCAAGGCAATGAATGAGACAATCACCGAGATGTACAATTGTAGGTTAACAGCAGCACAGGTGACACACTGAAGTGCCACATGAATGGCTCGTAAGTATTCTCCAGGCAGAAAGGAAATCCAGATGGCATTTGTGTTCTCCACCGTGTGCCAAGCACTATTCTAAGAAATGGGAATGGAAATAATAGCATGGCCACAACACAGCACATTTGTTGAATAAGTGGATTGATGTGACTGCAAAAAACAGGCATAGAAACAAACATAAGCTGATACCCAATGTGTCTCTCACAATAACAGACATACTGTAACAGAGATATTCCATGTCTTTAACTCTCACAGTGCGATATAAACTCTATTGTAACCATGTGTATTGACATCTGGCATCCACTATACTCTACTGACTTTGTTATGTTAATCAGGTTCATGGGGAAGGTGCTCATTAATAAATTACTCCCTTGACTAGATTAGCAAGAAGATTTATCCACAAAAAGAACCAAACTATATATTGGTCCTTTTTCGGAGAGATATACAGTTAATTTTTATTCCTCAATTTTTGCCATTGTAAGTCCAGAATAACCCTTTAGAAGTACCATATGTACTTTTATGTACACATTATATACACAAATGTTTCTGCCTTTTAATTCTGTGAAGAGATAATATTTTTTATTTCATAAATAAGTTTAAATCAAGATGTTACTTCAGAGCTGGAGAGATGACTCAGAGTATAAATGCTGCCTGCCAATCCTGACAACCCGATTTTAATCCTCGGGGCCCATACTGCACAAAGAGAGAACGGACTCCCTGAGTTGTGCTCTAAATTCCACATGCTCTTTTTTCTCTTTTTAACATTCGTTCATTCATTCAGTTAGTTAGTTGGTAGTTAGTTGTCTATTTATTTTATCTATGTATTTATATGTGTGAGTAGGGGATACCATCAAGCACTATCCTATTGCATGTTTTTCAGACTTTCCAGACAATCAGGAAGTAATTGAAAGTACCTCCCTGATAACTGAGCCAAACTTGTCTAGTGCCAACTGCCACATTGGTCTCTTCAATAATTCTGCCAGTCAGTCAGATGACTCAGTGGGAATAAAGAAAAACTCGCTGCTTCCTGACCTCCCTCTGTGTCTCACAGGTTTCTTCTCATTTTTGGTGTTGACAGGGAGAGGGGCTGATGGTGGTATCTTCATGGCCCATGTAGACACTATTTTCACACTTTAGTTCACTAAGTCAGAATTGTTCTTTGACATACTGAACAAAATACCCATGCTCCTAAGACCATCCCTCATCCAACTGTGAAACAGACTTCACATCCACTCACAAAGACATCGCTCCAGTAACCAACACCTTTCACCCCTGAATCATAATCTCTCATTTCTCTAACAACTGGCCCCTTGTACTCGTGTGTAAATAAGGTATTCCATTTTAGAGAGTGGGGAGAGGACTTAGTGGTACAGTGCTTACCATGTAAACATAAGATCGGGGTTCAGATCCTCAGAACCCGGGGGGCCTGCAGGACCTCAAATTCCATCCTTGGATGACAGAAACAAAGGATCCCCAGAACAAGGTAGTCACTAGTCATATGGACAAGCTCTGATTTTAAATGAGAGAACTTGCCTCAATGAATAGGGTAAAAATGCAGTAGAATATGAATGAACCTCAAACCTTCACATGCATGCACACAAGTATATATGTGCATACATACACATGTGCCCACATGTATGCAAACATGACACACATGCATCTCACACACACACAGGAAAAATAAATACCAATAATCTGGAGTTGGAGGCATGAGAATTAAGACTTCAAGACCAGTTCTAGGCTATATAGCAAAGCAAAGGGTGAGGGGCTGGAAAACAATCCAACTCAGAAAATCAGTGCTGGAATTTTGAATAAAAAGTAGCCAATTGTTGAATCTGTGGCTATTATGTAGAACTAAATAGTATTGTAAAATAAATTTAAAAAAATAGCCAATTGTTAAATTATCCTTTTTTCTGTCAAAAGAATGATGACCAACCTTGGATTTGTGTCAGTGATGCAAAGGCTGGTTAATATTAGTAAATCTTTGCATACCTATGCTATCAACACATTTAGAAAAGGGGGAAGCTATATATTTGTTGACTATAACAAATTTATTTATCAGGTTTGATAGCTTACTAGGTACAAATTTTTAATAAAACTGGCATTAACAGTAACTCATCACAAAATATGAATGAATTCATCTTGAACTGTCATGTCAACCCAAATCTTGGCTCTTTTCCACCCTACCTATAGGTTAGGAAGTAAATCAGTTTGGCAGTGAGTGCTCAGATCCCTAAGAACTTCTAATAATGAGTCAAATGAATAGCAAAACATGCCTCAGGTTGAGGAGTCCAGAAGTGAGAAAAAACATTCAAGTGTGATAGCTTTTTTCTAACGATGTCTCACAAGTCCAGCATCTGTCAGGGAATCTCTAAGAGGTTTCTTTGAACTCCATTGAAGAGTCCCTCAAGCAGTAAGAAGAAAAGTGAAAAGAAACTCCCTGTGTGCTTCTCATCTGACACACTGTCTTGCACATGATCTGTCTCTGATTCTATTGTTGCATCTTTCTCCAAGGACTCTGTTCCAAATAATAGCTGTTTAAATTGTTTCCTCCTAAACTTCATTTTACTATATTGCTAATTAGTGACTTTTTAAAACCAGGGATCCCGAGGGCCTTTTGTTTGTTTAGTCAGTTGATCCCTAAGCTCCCATGGAAGACCAACAAATAAAATTTATACCTTACCTGTTAGTATAAAATTTACAGGGAAAGCTATTTTCCTGTGTAAAGGTCAAAAACATTGATTTTCCCCAAACCAAAGTGATTTTCTCACCATCATCAAGGACTTAAATTCTTTCAACGCTACAGAAATAAATGAGCATTTTTCCAGAAACAAAGTCAGAAAACATCCTTTACTTGGTGACTTTTAATGTTTATTGAAAGCAAAGGACATCTGAAGAAGACCTGGAAAATTGTAGGAACCTGAGAGCTTGCTACCTATTTACTGACGTGCTAGTGAGTGATGCATTGCTAGTGAATGAAGTTCCTGGGTGCATTAAAAGCACTGTGGTAATGTTGCAGCTAAAAAATGCCTGCTTTGCGGAAGCCATGAACAGTGAGTATGGTTTGCTTAGACATGTTCATTGTTTATCATCCAGAACCCAAGTAATTCAAAGTTGTGGAACAAAAATCATTGACTTGTTTCAGAAATCCAGGTCCTAAAATAATGGCTAACAACATTTCTTGACAGGAGTAGCTCTCTATGTATCAGTAAGATGTCACTCTATTCTCTAACAAGTGAAATATGGGTTCTAATAAGACTTTGGAAAGATGCTTTTGGAGGGGGGGTTTCAAAGGTAAGATAGCACATTTTTAGGAAGATAATATAGTTTCTCATATATGAAATCTTAGGAAAGATCCCATTCTCTCAATATAGCAAAAATGTCTCCTTAATGTTTACTTCTTGTTATACAACATGAATACCTACCACCAAAATAATTCCCTCTATTTCATAATCAGTACCACAAGCCATACCTGAGAGAAGAAAATGTTCTGTTAGTAAGATAACACAATAAATCAATGAATTATGTGGCACAAATTTTTCTATTATACTCCAAATGTGACTAGGACACTAAGGAGTGTTTATTTTTGAAAAGACAGAAATTATAATATTATGGATGCACTAGACTTATGCCGAGCTTAGGCTTTTGAGGACCAATATGTAGGTTCTTGTGTCTAGATCAGAAGACAAGGAAAGGTAACCAGTAAGCTCCTCAACTTCAGCATTTGGTCTAGTGTGGTGATTTCCTCAGCAATCTACAGTACCTAGGAAGGAAGCAGCTTACATTCCAACCACTTACTACACTTGATTCAGATTCTTTTCTATAATTCCAGGGTCAGAGGGCTCTGTAGTATGACCTGATCTCATGCTGACATAGGCACTATTTTTCCTCTCTGCAAAAAAAGGGGAGGGTATATATTTCCCTAATTTCAGGAAGAAATATATCTCAATATCACTGTGAAAATACACTGAAACACATGTTAAACCATTCACATTCCAAAATAATTGAGGACCCCTGGCATATTCCTGTTCTATCCTAGGAACAAAAGAAATAGTAAATATTTCAGTTGTTCAGCTATAATCATTATTATTATTATTATTATTATTATTATTATTATTATTATTATAACAGCCATCACTGTACAATGATCCTTAGCTCAAAAACAAGAAACCCTGCACAGTCATTCATTTATTCCTTAATGGCTACTTGATAAACATCCCAACATCCCAACTAAGGCAATGTCGATCACTTTCTCAAAAAATAAACAGGAAAAGTCAATCAATCAATAAAACAGTTGAGTAAGCAGTGTTTTATAAAGGTCTTGTGTGGAATTTCTGCAGCCAACTACTTGGCTTCACTTCCTGCTTTACTACAAACAATGATATAAAGCAGTATGTCGGGACCCAGATTCCTCATCTATAAAACAATGATATAAAGCGGTATGTCAGCACCCAGATTCCTCATTCATAAAACAATGATATAAAGCAGTATGTCGGGACCCAGATTCCTCATCTATAAAACAATGATTAGCTGGTGTTGAAAATTAAATGACATAATCTAACAGCATCTGACTTTTAGTAGCCATCTTCTCAAGGTAGCAGTCATTACATTCTTTGGAAAGATTTATAAATTAGAGTTTGTTGAGTATAGCAAACAAATATTCCATGGTCTCCCACAGAAACCTGTTCTTATTATATTAAATGGCTCAATATTCCTAGGATGGGTGGTATAAGTGCAGTTATTAGTCTTTAAAATATTAAATGAACTTGTCCCTAGATCTCCTATAATTCTTCTTAATAGGTAAGTAGAAACCAGGAAAAAAGTTAAGAAAAACATTCCTACATTTTTCCTAGCATAGGCTATTCCATGTAAAGGACCTGAGCACACTGAGAGAAGACTCAAGAACCATGTTTTGAGCGAGTTCGGTTACATTCCTTCAGAGAAAAAAGATGGAAGAGATAAACAAAGCTGGGTTCCTCAATTCTGGACCACTTCTGCCACTTCACTCTTAAACTCAAATAGCATTATTTATTTTTAATTTTAATTTTATTGTAAGTGTTAGGAGTGTTTTTCCTGCGTGTATGTATATCTAGTGCCCACAAAAGCTAGAAGAAAGTATTGGATCCCCTGATCTGGATCTGGAGTTAGAGACAGTTGGAAGCTTGTGAGTACTGAGAATCAAAGCTGGGTCTTCTGGAAGAGCATCCTTTGCTCTTAAATGCTGAGCCATCTCTCTAGCCCTTCAAATTATCTAGCCCTTTAAAATTATTAATTTTATTATTCTTACATAGAGATAAAATTTTCTTCTTAATTATAGATAAAATAATATAATACAACTTAGAGGGATTGTGACTAAAATGATTATCTTTCTGACTCCTAAAAGTTATCTCAATATACTGAGAAGAATTAAAATTAAATTTTTAAGTCTTAAATGTCAAAGGACTGATAATACAACTTCTTGTACTTTGCATGTAATCAATCAACTTTGAAGGGCAAATGGTCTGGTCTCATTCCCTCAATCATGTCCTAGGTGTCTGTTATGCTCAAGGCAATAATCTTTCCTGGATTCTCAATTGTTTATAAAACAGTCATGATCTATATTCTCACAGGCTTCACTATAGAGGATGAAAAGAAAAGGTAAATGGGTATATACCTAAAATTATAGTAAGTATCCTAGCATAAACAAACAGAACAGTGTTTCTATAAAAGTGTAAGTAATTAGAACATAGATAGTTCTCCAGGAGGATATTTTGACAAGGTCTTACTTAAACTGAAACCTTCGAAATAAGATTTATTCATGATAGAATACAAGCAGAACATTTTGGGGAGAAAGGGGAAAAAATCTGTAAAGATCCTTCAGTGAAGAGAATCTTAATGTCTTCAAAGAACTGAAAACTAACACAGCTAGACAAACAAAAGATGAACTGCAAGCTTTACACAGTAATGTGATCATGAAGGACCTGTAAACCAAGGAGAGATGCTTGAATTCCATTCCATGGGAAAGAGAATTCCACTGAGTAGAAGAATGGATCTCATGATGGGTGTGTATGAGTATGAAAATGTGTGAATATGTGTTTGTGAACATAAGTGTTGAATGTATGTGTGTATATGAGTGCAAGTACATGTTTGAGAATGTGTGAATGTGTGTGTGTGTGTATGAGAGAGAGAGAGAGAGAGAGAGAGAGAGAGAGAGAGAGAGGTCTCACAGAGCAGCCCAGACCAACTTTGAACTTGATTCTTCTGCTTTATCCTTCCAAAGACTGTATAAAGGGCATGTATAACCATGCTGGGCTCATGTATGGTTTTAAAAGAATACTCTAGAGCTGTCTTTAGCGTAGAATGGCAAGCTGTGTCCTTTAGAAAGGGAAGAACACATAAGGTAATTAGTAGACAATGTGGTTGACATTGAGGAACAGAGGTTGAAAGCACAATTTTAACTTCACCACCCTAACGTAAAACCGGGATTATGACCACACCGAGAGCTGTTAGTTTCACGACATTACAAACAATGCACACTAAAGATAGTGCTTTTCTATTCATTAACCCTGGAAATTTCCAGACAGCTGTTAACCAAAGAATGTCCCAGCTCTTTAATTTAATATTTAAAAAATAAAATATTGTATCAATACAGTAGTAAGAAACTATAAGAGCTGTCTGGCTGGTTCTCAGTGAAATTATCAACAGTATTAGTCTAAGTAGCATTAACTGCTAGTTATCTAAATCACATTAACTTCTAGTTACCACTTTATTAACAGGTAATAAGAGAGGGGAGGTGGAGGGGGAACAAGAGGAGTGGAAGGAGGAGAAGCTATGTTCAGGGTATACTGCTTGAGAGAAGAATAAATAATTTTTAATTATATCTTGCCTTCAGCTAATGTTTGTGTCTTTCCTCAATGCTCCATCATGCTGACAGTCCTTATCCTCAACCTAATTTCTCTTATTTTTACAAACAGACCAGGCCACAGTCAGGAATCAGTGATGAAAAATTATACGGCAATAACTACATTCATCCTGGTAGGACTAACTGACGATGCAAATCTTCAAATTCTGCTTTTCATCTTTTTGCTTTTAACCTATTTATTGAGTGTGGTTGGGAACCTGACCATCATCACTCTCACACTGGTGGATTGCCACCTTAAAACACCCATGTACTTTTTCCTCCGAAATTTCTCCATTTTGGAAGTCTCATTCACAACTGTCTGCATTCCCAGATTCCTCTACACAATGGCATCTGGGGACAATACTGTCACTTATAATGCATGTGCCACTCAACTATTTTTTGTTGTTGTCTTGGGTGTGACTGAGTTTTTCCTGCTGACAGCTATGTCCTATGACCGCTATGTGGCCATCTGCAAACCTCTGCACTACACCACCATCATGAACAGCAGGGTCTGCATCAAGTTCCTTATTGGCTGTTATTTAATCGCTCTAATCATTGTCATCCCACCTTTCGGCATGGGCTTTGAACTTGAGTTCTGCAACTCCAATGTCATAGACCACTTTGGCTGTGACGCTGCTCCCATCCTGAAGATTACCTGCTCCGACACAGAGTTACTAGAGCGGTTTGTCTTGATCTTGGCTGTGCTGACACTCCTGTTCACGTTAATGTGTGTAGTGATGTCTTACACATACATCATTAGGACAATCCTCAGATTCCCATCTGCCCAGCAAAGGAAAAAGGCTTTCTCTACTTGTTCTTCTCATATAATTGTGGTTTCCATCACTTACGGCAGCTGCATTTTCATCTATATTAAACCATCTGCAAAAGAAGGGGTGGCTGTAAACAAGGTTGTGTCAGTGCTCACGACTTCAGTTGCTCCAGTCATGAATCCCTTCATCTACACTCTGAGGAATAAGCAAGTGGTTCAAGCTTTCAAAGACATGATCAAGAGGATGGCCTCTATCACAAAGAGCTAAAGGACCCCTGTGATGGTTAATATTGCTAACGTGACAGGATCTAGAATGGCCTAGGATCTAGCATGCCTGTGAGGGATGATAGAATAGGTTAATGATGGTGGGAAGACCCGATTGAACTGTGAGCAGCCCTACTCCCTGAGCTGGGCTCCTGGACTGAATACAACAGAGAAAGAGAGCTGAGCCTGAGCCTTCTTCACACCTTGCTTTCTGACAGAGGATACAATACGACCAGCTGCCTCACGCTCCAGTCACCACCCATGTCTTAATGGACCATACTCTCAAAATGTCAGTGAAAATCAACCCTTCCTCTCTTTAGTTTCTTTTGTCAGATATGTTGTCACAGAAATGAGAAGAAATAGCTGATGTGGAGATTTTTAACTAAGAATCAGAGCCATTGCTGTGATTAGCTCAACTATGTTGTTGTTAGGCCATTCAGGACAAATGGACTAGAAAGTAGAGCCTGGTGAGACATTCCGGTTGTAGTGTGAAAGGATCAGAAGGCTAAGAGAAGTATGGACAGCGGAGGCTCAGCTCATTAGGTTTTAGAAGAGAATAAGAACTCTGTCAAGGACTTAGCAAGGGGCTGTTTATATGATATGCTGGCAAAGAATCTGACTGCATTCTGTCTATGTGCCAGGAAACTTAATAGGGTTGAATTTAAAGATAATAGACTAATTTGGTTGGCGGAAGATATTTCAAGACAAGCTAGCACTTAAACTGTATTACTGCTCAGTGAATTTATCCAAATCAACAGGTGAGAAAGAGCAAATAGAATCAGATAGTAATACCTTACTTCTGAAGACTTCACACACTTTGGATGCATGATACAGAGAAATAAATCTGGATGCATAATCCATGCTGCATAGCTTTCACCATGTTGGAAGGTACTTTGCAGGCCATTGGGGAGGAAAAAAATTCATCAGTCTGTTAACTTGCATGATACAAGGTCAACCTGCCAGACAAGATGTGGCTGTAGTGAAATAGTGCTATAATTGTTATTGGGGCAAACAACTGATTTCTGATTGGATTTAAGGCATATTCTGAAGGAGGGAGTTCATGCATGGTACTATGGTCCTAGTCACAGGTCCATGGCTAGAGAGGTCATAAGCCCTAGGGAGGAACCTACTGCTTCTGTTTTGCTAAATGGACATGTTGCCAATCTGTCTTGTAAATATTTACGATTATACCAGTGTACTAGTATCATCTTCAGCCTTGGTCAGAAATTCTTATTTTTTCAGTGAATGTGGAGACTCAAAAGCTGGTCAAGGTCCTGAGACTAGGTGACTGTTTGGTGCTCAGCCTTCAATGGAATATCCATATCACCTTTTCCAATGCCCGTGGAACATCGTGGAATAGCGGTTAGGAAGAATGTAAGAGCCAAATGACAGGGGTGGGGGCATGAAATGCTTTTAGGCACAACATGGCCCTGCACTTAGGAATCTGCAGAAGCTTCAGTTACCAGCACAGGACAGAGCAGGACCCGTCACCATTCAGTTACAAATGGGAGAAGGGCTCATGGGCCAAGTTCCTCCTCTGTGATCTATTAGCTGTTGATGGCTGCGAGGGGAGAGTAAGCCATCTTCAGCAGTGTAGACAGTAATGAATATAGCCATGATCTGGTGGGTAGCTCCACACCCATGCCCATGTGAGTGGCCCTGGTGAAGCTCAATGAGTCACAAGACAAAGACACATGATACTGGGAAGGAGACATGGTCAGAAAAGGGGTTGAATAGGACAGGTGGGGTGGTGAGTGGGACTGGA
Organism: Peromyscus leucopus; assembly: GCF_004664715.2. NCBI lineage: Eukaryota > Metazoa > Chordata > Mammalia > Rodentia > Cricetidae > Peromyscus > Peromyscus leucopus. Next base: position 1,370,051 of record NC_051078.1, read on the forward strand.
TTGCTTTACAAGTGTAGAACTGTCAAAGAATAAATTAACAGTTTGGGTGAGGGAAAAAGCACAAGGTGCTGAAAGTATAATAACCAAAGGAAAAGAGGCTATCAAGTGGAAAGGTGGAGGGACTTGAAGGAGCAGCTGGGAGGGACTGGAGGAGGGAGTGTGATGTAATTCTATCTCAACTAAAAACTTATTAAAAATAAAACATTTGTTTAAAAAGAGGCTCTCTTACAATTAGAGAGAAACTTTCTCCAGAAACAGTAGGAAAGATCCCCTTAAAATAAAACCTTACCCATCAAAGTTTTCAATTCGTGAAAATATAATTTATTTGAAAAGAGAGCCTTAACTAAAGGAGTTCCCTGCTTAAAAACAATCACCTCAGGAAGTTTTATGCTACAGTAAGTGTGGAAGGCACAGAGGTCTGTGCTCCAAGGGACCAGGCTCCATCTGGAGCTGGCAGCACAATCTGACAGTGTCACACATGTGACACTGGTTTTGCAAGTACAAAAGACATAAAATTGAGGGGCTCGTAGCATCTTGTCTCATGGTTCCAGAAAGCTGCAAAGGTTAGACAGTGTAAAGCAGGGTTGGAGTCTGTGTAAGCAGACCATGGAAAGCCATTCTACGGAATCATGAAAGTAAAACCTAATTTTCAATGGAGACCTCAAAATGCCAGAGATTCCAAGACCATGGGACATCTACCACAGAAAGCTACCAACATGCAGTAGAACAGGCCTAAAAAAAAGGCTGTGTGTGCTTTAGGAGACAGAACTGGAGATACAGGAATGTCTAAACCTTCTGGAGCTCAAATGACCATTACAAGTCCCAGAAGTCCAACCCAGACCTGAACTATTGGTGTTTGCCCTGACCGGTTTAGTTCTTGCCTGATTTTCCTTGCTATACCCTGTTCCTCACTTTGGAATGAGAATGTTTATTCTGTGCCACTGTATATTGTAACTATGAGACTTGTTTTTATTTTATAGGGGCTTACAGTTAAGATATTGCCTTGAGTATCAAAATAGACTTGGACTTTCTACTTTTAAACAGTGACAGAACTATTAAAGAACACGAGGAATTTTGAAATTGGAGTGAAGGCATTTTTCATTATGAATTGGGATGACCCTATGGAGGAAAGGAGGGGAAGGTTGTGACCTAAAAGTGAAATGTTAGTGTTTCAAGTTGACAAGGGGTGGTTGTGATTTTGTGGATATTGCCAATTTCACATCATATAGAATTGCCCAGGAGACAAGTTTCTGGGCATGCCTGTGCGAGCGTTATATATTAGGTTAATAGTGGTGGGAAGACCCACCTTAACTATGAGCAACACTATTCCCTGGGCTGGAGTCCTGGGCTGAGTAAAAATGAAAAAGCATTCTAAACACAAGTATTCATTACTCTTTGCTTCTTGACTGCAAATGCAATGTGACTGATCGTCAGAAGGTCCTGATACCATGTACTCCCTGCCATGGTGGGCTGTACTCTCAAACTGTAAGCCAAAATAAACCCTTCCTTCCATAACTCTCTTTTATTGTTTGATAATTTCATACACGCAGATAATGTGTTTTGATCAAATCTGTGCCCAAACCCTGCCTTCCAAATCTTCCCCTATCTCCCCTACCACCATTTTGCCCTCCCAGCTTCATATGCTCTCTTTTTTAAAACACACTGAGTACATTTACTGCTACCTTTATGGGCAAGGGTGTGGGACCATCTCCTGGAGCATGAGTAGCCTCTGAGGGCTCATCTCTGGAGAAAATGAACTCTTCTTACCCCTGTAGCAATCAGTTGCCAATAGCTCCTCAGTCAGGGGTGGGACTCCATGAGCCCTTCTCCCATCCAAGCTAGGATTTGGCATGGCTTGATCTTGTGCAGGTCTTATGTATGCAGTCTGAGTTCATGTATGCAACCCCATTGTAATGTCTGGAAAATGCTGTTTTGCTGCTGGTGTATACTCCTTCTGGGTCTTACAGTCTTTCTGCTCTGCCCCTTTTGTGATGGTCCCTGAGCCTTGCGGGGAGGTGGTATGATATAGATGTCTCATTTATAGCTGAACAGTCTACAGTCTTATTCTCTGGCCAATGAGTTCTAGGTCTCTGTATTAATAGCTATCAACTGCCCAAAGAAGTTTCTCCGGTGAGAGCTGAGAGATGTACAATTAGTATGGGTATAAAGATAAGAACTTAAAGTACAGATTATTATGTTTGTTTAGCAGATAATAGTATCAGGTATACACACACACACACACACACACACACACACACACACACCTATGGCCTATGACCTAACCAGCCAAAGGTTTTTGGCCCAGTTAATGGCACCAGGCATGAGTTGAGTTCAGTCTTGTAGAATAGGCCTGAAATCTAATCAAAAAAGTGTTTCTTTACTCTCATAACATTTGTACCACTATTGCGCCAATGGGAACATCTTGTCAAAACAAGCATTATTGTAGTTCACAGTGCTCAGAGATGGATAAGACAATTGATGAATTTTCTTCCATGGTAACATGCATAGAACCATCCAACACTGTGAGACCTAACCAATAGAGGCAAAGTGTCCATGTCAGTACCTGCTTGATGTCCCCAGGTCCTATTATTTAAGTACATGGTATCTGCAGCAAGGGTTTTACCATCAAGTTTTAGAAAGTAATCAAGGGCAATGGCAACAGACTGCAATGCTTCAGGGATTCTGTGGAACCCACTAACTCAGAAGATGAGACCAGACCTGGCACTAGGCTTTTTATTTGAGGCACTGTCCACCTTACAGGGTAACTCCAATTAAACACCTTCTTATATATGTATATATATTTAGAAGTTTTTGTAATAGTAAGTTTTTATATGGTATTTTCAAGAGTCTTTAGTGTTAATTAGTTATCCTGCTCTGTGGTGATATATTGTGTACCCTATTAAAATTTGCCTGAAGATCAGAGGACAGAACAAGCCACTAGATTAAATATAGAAGCCAGACAGTGGTGGCACATACCTTTAATCTTAGCACTCGAGAAGCAAGATCCGCCTGGATCTCTGTGAGTTCAAAGCCACCCTGGACTACATGAGATTGATTCAGTCTAGGAGACAAATAGGCCAGGCAGTGGTGGCACACACCTATAATCCCAGTACTTGAGAAGCACACACGCTTTTAATGGCCGGGAGAAGAAAGGTATATAAGGCGTGAGGAGACAGGAACTAGAAGCCTTTTCGGATGAGGAAGCTCATTCAGCTAGAGGCCTATCAGCTGAGGCTTTTCAGGCTGAGGAGTCCTAGAGGTAAGACATGGCAGTGGCTTGTTCCTTTGTCTCTCTGATCTTCAGGCAAATTTTATTAGGATACACAATATGTCACCATGCCACTCCATACACCTTCCTGTTGAAATCTGAATTGAAGTGGGGACTCAGGATGTTGGAAATTGGAACATCGTGGAGCATTCACTGAGGAAAGCTGCAAGCATGTAGTGGAACAGACTTGAGAGAAAGGTTATATATGTCCTTCTGGTCGTAAGATGCTGGAAAGATGCAAGAGTGATAGTAGCTTTCCCATCCCCCACCCTATTAAACCCTTTCTGTTCCATTATTTCCTTCTTTCCTTTGCATAGCTTCTTCATTTTATACCCACTCCCTTGAAATCTCTCCCCAAGGTCCCTTACTGGTTTCCTGTTTTCTGTGGATACTTCAATTTAAACACACATATCTAAAGATTCAAATCTTTCATCTATGTAGGAGAGAGAACATGTAGAGAACATATTTCCAGCCCCATTATTTTCTATCTAAAGCCCACTATCAATCCAACATTTTTGCTTAGTTTAATCATAGAAATAAATATACAGCTTATATATCTGCTATTACTCATGGGACCAAAATAGGTAGACACCATGAAGTCACTATGATATTGATGCTCATATAGTCCTCATACACTGGATTCTACATCTTGATTTGGATCTCAAATGTTCCAAGAACATTATCAATGATTATTTATATCTGCAGAAATGATCCTGTGAGGATTCTATATAATGAAACATTGTTCTATATCTTCCACTTCTCAGGAATGTTTAAATATAGACTGAAAATTTCCTCTAATTCTATTTGCTTTAAAATTTGTACAATCTTTTTGTAAAAGCCCTAAATGTATAAATAAGATCCCATATTTCTTTTTTTAATAATTTATTCAACTTTATTTTATATACATTAGTGTGAATGTGTCAGATCCCCTGGAACTAGAGTTACAGACAATTGTGAGCTGCCATGTGGGTGCTGGGAATTGAACTCAGGTCCACTGGAAGAGCAGTCAGGGCTCTTAACTACTGAATCATCTCTCCAGCCCCAAAACTTTGTATTTTTATCATCTGTGTATCTATCTATGTCTTTGTGTATCTGTTGCCTCTTTTGGAATGTCGAGAATTTGTGTGGTTGATAAAATACAAATGGCAACTTATATTTGCATCGTATTTCTTTTATCCAAATTACCCACTGAAATGGTCTTGTAACCACTTCCTGGATATTTATAAATATTTCTAAGCATTTGTTCTGAAAAACTCATTATCATTCACAAGATTCATCATCAAGTAAGCAATCCCAGTACCAGCGCCGTTTCACCTTCTTACCTTTGCCTCTTTCCTTTGCCATCTCTCTCACTGCTCATGGTTTTCAGAAAGCTTGGGTTATATTCTGGCTTTTACTAACACCAACTCAGAAAAATCTTTTCGTTATCTGTTCTGACCTGGATTTCAGATACTAAACTTCTGAACAAGGTGAAATAAGAGAGTAAAGGAAATGCCTAACCCCAAAACTAGGGCCGTGAAACACACCCAAGGCTTCAAGAAACCTGCTGCCCATGGAATTCTGGAAAGCAGTCAAGGCCCAGTGTGTGTCCTGGATCCCAGAGGAGGCACAAATGAGCAATCTGACTTAACTCTCTCTTACAACATTCAAAGAAATAGTTTATACAGGAAGGCAGTTTCTGTGTCTAGCAAAGCCATGCCCTCCACCCCCACCACCCTACTTTCAACTATTAAAAAAATGCACCCTCAGATACCAAGCTATAGGCCTTGGGGTCGCCAATCTCTCAGACCAATAAAAGTCTTCTATCCTCTCATTTTCCTCCACTAACTCATTTCTTACAGAGAGCTCCAGAAAATGGGCAAGACATTCCAACAATATTTGAGGAGTTATCCTAAGCTGGTTTGTAAGATCAAGCAATTGGGCCATATGGGTAGAGACATAACATTCTAAGCTACCCAAAACATGAGGAAAAATCCAGTTTAGCCAGCCTATCATCTGGTTAAGAGATCATCCCTCAGGAAGGCAGATCCACCCAAAGTCATGCTGAAGAGTTGGGTGGAATAATTATCCCTTTAATGAAATAACTTTTCCTCTATGCAGTAACAGTGGAGCCACAGTGAGGTTCTGCTGGATCTGCTCTTATTCCTGAATCCTGACTCAGAAAAGCATAACTTTCCATTTTTCTTTTCAATTTTTTTCCTAATTCAGACGTAAGTTCTCCCTAACTTTGTGCTTCCTCACTCTTTCCCTGAATATCCCTCCCCAGTGCAGCTGATTATCTGCCATGCAGCTGCCCAGTTCACATGCCTAACTCACAAAAGCATGGCTTTCTCTCTTCCTTTTTTCCATATCCCTTTTATGGGCAGCTGCCAAGGTTTACATTTTTCCTGACCTGAAATTTTTCTTTTAAACTCTAATAAAATTGTCTTCAAGCTTTTTTTTCCAGAAAGAAAAAAAGAAGGAAGGAGGGAGGGAGGGAGGGAGGGGGAAAAAAGATTGGTCCATAATGAATAAGAAGTCATGGCACTCCTGGTGTCAGAATTAAAGAATTAAGAACTTGGTTTCAACTCTTGTTTAGGAAAATAGATGTTTTTGGTGGGGAAGGCAGGGGGCTGTGCCTAATAGGTTCTTAAACAAATAATGAACATGTGGCTTGACCAGACATCTTGGCTGGTAACTGACCTCATCAAGATGGAAGCAGCCATATAACTTGATGAAAACAACCATCTTTGCTAATGTTATAAAGAAAGCAAATGCCATGTGACTTCACCACCGTCTTGGTTAATGTGACCACATGGCATAAGCAACTGTGGCAGCTCCCTTAAAAATCCCAGTCCTACTGAACCTTCTGCCTGTCTTTGTATCTCTTTTTTATTCGATTAAAGAAGCAAAGGCCTCCAAGATTATTTATCATTTTATTTTCCTTAGACTAAGGAGGCAACAGCAGGCCTCTAAGATGGTTTATTTTATTTTATTTTCCCTAGTCTAAGAAGGCCTCTAAGGTACTTTGGATAAGGGTGGATTTTTATTTGTATGATGATTTTTGTACAGAAAGTGGAAAAACAACCAGTGAGGATAAAACTATGAACAAAGTTTATAGAAAATAGGACTTAGGAACAATGTATGTTTGATGATTAAGGTCTATAAATTCCTAAGATTGTAAAAATCTATCAGGTTAACAGAAACTGACTTAAAGATGTATTTCTAACCATTTACATCTTTGCTAATTTGGTTTAACTTTAGCCATTTGGAGAACCTGAATCATATATAAAAAAAAACCTGTGGTATTTCATAAAAGTATACTATGAAAGCATCAGGGATAGAAAATATAATACATATACACAGTGAAATTTTTTTCAAGCTGTGAAGAAAAATGAAACTGTGACATTTGTTGGAAAGTTAATGCAATAGAAAGTCATTGTGCTAGGCAAAATAAGACAGACTCAGAAAAACAAATAGCACATTTTCTTTCACATGCAAAATATAGACTTTTACTGTGCTTACATAGTACGTACGTACATGTGTGTAGGTCATGAAAGCTGAAATGGGAACATGTCAGAAGAGGAAGCAATCTTAAGGAAGATAGGTGGGTGGGGAAGAAAACATAAAGGAACTTATGTGACATAGAAGAAGGGAAAATTGTTTGTGGGGAAGAATGATACTAGGAGGAAGGGGCAGGAAGGAAGGTAAATGCATGAGAAGAAGATGAATAAGAAAAAAGTATAATGACAAAATATGTATGGAAATTCCATAATAAAAAACATCACTCTGCATGCTAAAAAAAACCCACTAGAATCAAATGGCATAATTTTTAAAAGAAAAAACACAAAATTGATTACTGTGTTACATTTTGCTTGACCACATTCTCTCTCTTGGTCTCACTGTTCTTCTAAGAATTGAATGACACTCTGTGTAGGATGGCATTTATATAGTGAATATTTTGCTCTGTGCAAATCTGGTGTTTATTAACAAATAATCAAATAAACTAGATAAATTCATTGTTGGCGAGTTGTCCTTAGGTGGCTATAATGTATACACACATCTTAAGACCCTCTCTATCTTAAACTGGAGATTTGCAAGTATTTTCTTAGAAGTGGCTCAAGAGCCAGTGTGCCTCTCTACCCTTTACTTTGAGTGATACTTTTGTAGGTTTTATGTTCCTGCATGTTCCCTCAAAAAAAATGAAAACTGCTGTTTACTGCCTTTAGCCAAGAGTCTACATGTGGCTAATGAAAACCAGGCTACTGGTGTTTAGAAAATATGGCTTTTTAAGACCTTCATGACCTTAGCCGGGCGGTGGTGGCGCACGCCTTTAATCCCAGCACTGGGGAGGCAGAGGCAGGCAGATCTCTGTGAGTTCGAGGCCAGCCTGGGCTACCAAGTGAGCTCCAGGAAAGGTGCAAAGCTACGCAGAGAAACCCTGTCTCGGAAAAAAAAAAAAAGACCTTCATGACCTTAAAATCTTCTACCTAATCTGCTTCTCCACTGCCGGGACCAGCTGTGACAACACACTGGGAAATTAAAATCTCATGACTCCATACTTTTCCTCTTCTCCATAACCATTGCCCTCTGGCTTCCTTCAGCAACCCAACAGCCAGCCTTCAATGTAGACTCTCTGGACTTTCTCCCCTCAATTATGTGTGTAAAAGCTTGTTCCCTATGTTACCAACAAAGAACATTCATTAGTCTCTTCCAAATCACAATCCCCAGGGCTGCTCAAACTTCTTCACTCAATTGATCCCCAGTGCATGTTCCCAGTTCAGCAGATATAGCCTGTACCATTCCGAGCAAAGAATCATGTGGGGCTAAGAGGGTTCATAGTCTGCCTTCTGAGGCCATCAGCTCCATGTCCTCCAGACTAGGAAAATTCAGGACTGCTTTTCTCCTCAAAGTCCTTCCAATTATTGACCCTATTTTTAAAAGACAGGATGTCCAGACACTTGGTTTCTGCTTCAGTCTGAATGAGTTAGAGAACAGAGATCATTAGGTTCCTACTATACTGAGAAGAGATGGGAAGGCAGACGGCTACTTCTTATGAAGAGGAGCCTTAGAAGATCACAGGTTTCTGTAACACGGACAGAGTGATGGCAGTAAATGGAGAAGATGCAATACAACTTACATCATTTTCTAATTATGTAGCTTGTAAGTTTTATCTACCTTTAGATAAAATTCCTACTGTAATCTTTTAGATAGGTAAGAAAATGTGTTTCATATTCATACCTTCAGTGACATTGCTTTTCAAACAGATGCAGGTGTGAATGCTCAGACTTTTCCTCAAGATTCCTGGTTGGTAACTAAAAGAGCAAGAGTATTCACTGTGTATGTTTTTATTTATTTTGTGTGCATGTGTGGATGTTTTCCCTGTAGGCATATCTGTGTACCACTCATGTGCCTGGTGGTTCTGGAGGAAAGGGCATCAGATACCCTGGAAATGGAGGTACAGATGGTTGTGAGCATCTTTGTGGGTGCTGGCAATCAAACCTAGATCCTCTTGGAAAAGCAGACAGTGCTTTTAACCTCTGAGCCATCTCTCCAACCCCACATGTAACTTTTCTTGACCCTTTATTTCAACTATGGATTGCAATCCACTCAGAGGCCATGATAGCAATTTAGTGGGTTGAAAGCAACATTTAGGGGAAAAAAAAGTAAAGTACAATAAAATAAAGTTGAAAATACATAACATGTACAGCAAAAGTGTCCTTAAAGCCTTAAGTTTTATTTGCATTTATATACAGAATGTAAAAATAATCCTGTTCAAATATGCTTGAAAGCTGCTATCTTTTGGATATTTATAAAAACTGTAACTAGGAAATATCCTAAAAAAAGCAATAAGAACATTCCCAGATAATGTGATTCTTAATCACATGAGCTCACAAATAAGGAGTCCTGAAATGCACATGAAGTGTCACATACAGATTCTCTTGAAAGACCTTGTATCAGCTCGTACTGGTGACACACACTGTACTTGAAATGTGAAGGCAGAGCAATCAGAAGTTCAAGGCCATCCTTGGCTATACATGTTGATGTCATCCTATGCTACATGAGACCATGCCTCAATAAAAGAAAAGAGAGAGAGAAACTTAGGTCATGGCTTCATTTGATTTCCTGTAAAAATCCACACATTTACATATACAAAATGTTCTATATGTGATCTAATGTATTATCAGAGAAAGCAAATCTAATCTAGAAATTAATTAAATCCTGCTTTTAAATGCCTGCTTTAAAAAATTCTTAAGTTCCTAAAATTCCTCCAAATGTTAAAATAGACTCTCCTCATCCTTGCGGGAAAGTAAAACTCTAGATCTAAAGATTGCAAATGCATTTGAATGATGCATACAGTATCTTGTTCTAAAACTAATACTTTATTGACCCCCAGCAGGCACGTGGGACCTTTCAAATCACAGAGTGGCATATTGCCAATGTGCTGATCTGTCTGCCCAGTATGACTACTAATGGGGAGACACATTCAAAAAAGATTTGGGGTATTTTGAGTAGAAGTGAAAATATGAAGGAAATTAAGGGAGTTAAATAGAGGAAACATGAGAGGTTACTGTAAACAATGAAGGATTACATGAAAATGATAAACAGAAAAGAGGAGTCTGGACTAGAACCTGTCAATCAAAAAGGAAGATAGGCAATGGTACTGGGTCAACCACACTTGAGGGTAGCACCCACATTTAGGAGTAGATGGACAACACAAATGGAACTCCATGCTCTGTGTGTGTGTGTGTGTGTGTGTGTGTGTGTGTGTGTGTGTGTGTGTGTGTGTGTTGTGTGTGTGTGTATGTTTGGGGGACATTGGGATTTCTTTGAAGAGAAAGAAAGAACAGGAAGTTGGGGTGGATAATGAGGTAGGAGGAGATCTAAGAAGGGTTGAGGTAGGGTACAGACTATGATCAAAATATATCGCATAAAATTCTCAAAAAATAAATGGAAACATTTTAAAAGAAAGTAAGGAAATACTGGAGATAATAAATTTGCATCTCTTCTGAAAGGATGCAGCAGCCTGAGGCATCCGCTAATCAAATGATAATATACAGCCATTTCTCGCTGGAAGGAAGAATGGGGTTATAAGGGTCTGGAGGGTCAGAGAATTACAAGACTTACAAGGCCCCACTCTGGGCTTGTTAAACAGTAAACAATTGCTGGAGGAGAGATGACCCCAGCAGAGATGTCTGTAAGCTGCTGGGGCATCTCCAGAGATAAAGCTTGCACGGGCCGTTACCCTTGTCCAGGATGGGCTTTTCTGTGATGTGGCTGCCTCTGAGTCATCAATGCTCCCATAAGCTAGACTCGAGTGGAGCCATTTCTTTGGTCTGTTATCAATATTCCCTCTGGGATGAATAGATGTTTGGTCACATCTCCTCAAGAAAAGTCATCCCACAACTGATCACACAGATTTACTGGCCATTGTTTGCGAGGCAGATATTTATTTTATGCAGGCTCTGAAGAGAGAGCTCTACATGAGGAAATTCAAGAAATTTCCTACATAGGATAGAAATGGGAATAGGGAGGACTCCACACCAAGCAAGACACTGGTCTGGGAAAGCTCATGGTCCACTTCATTTGGTTTTCTGCAGGTTCCTCCTGGCCACGTCAGAACACCTCTGACTTTCTCACCCTAATTACTCTTTTTCACCTTGATGCTCAAGTTGTTTTCAACAATGAAAAATAAAACCACATTGACTGAATTCATCCTTCTAGGTCTTACAGATGTCCCTGGACTTCAGGTGGTAGTTTTCACTTTTCTTCTCCTTGCCTACTTATTCAGCATCATTGGAAACCTGGCTATCCTCATTCTCACCTTACTGGACTCCCAACTTCATACTCCCATGTATTTCTTTCTCCGGAACTTCTCCTTCTTAGAAATTTCTTTCACAAACATCTTCATTCCCAGGGTCCTGTTCAGCATTACGACAGGGAACAAAAGCATCAGCTTTGCTGGCTGCTTCACTCAGTACTTCTTTGCCATCTTCCTTGGAGCCACAGAGTTTTATCTTCTGGCTGCTATGTCGTACGATCGCTATGTGGCCATCTGCAAACCCCTGCACTACATGACAATCATGAGCAGCAGACTCTGCACCCAGCTAGTTCTCTGCTCTTGGCTGGCTGGGTTAATGGTCATTATCCCTCCAATCACATTGATGAGTCAGCAGGACTTCTGTGCCTCCAACAGGTTAAATCATTATTTCTGCGACTTTGAGCCTCTCCGAGAACTCTCCTGTTCTGACACTAGCCTCGTAGGGAAGGTTGTCTTTCTTGTGGCATCTGTGACGCTGGTGGTGACTCTGGTGCTGGTAATTCTCTCCTACATATTCATCATCAAAACAATTTTAAAGCTCCCTTCTTCCCAGCAAAGGGCAAAGGCCTTTTCTACTTGTTCTTCCCACATGATTGTCATCTCCCTCTCTTACGGGAGCTGCTTTTTCATTTATGTTAAGCCTTCAACGAAGGAAGGGGGCACATTCAATAAAGGAGTAGCCCTGCTCATCACTTCAGTGGCTCCTTTGTTGAACCCCTTCATTTATACCCTGAGGAACCAGCAGGTGAAGCAAGCATTCAAAGATACAGTCAAAAAGCTTGTGAATCTCTAACAAATTTAAGAATTGAACTCTTAATGTGTACCAAGCTCTCTCACACTTACTAGGCACCCAATTAAGAGATCAAATCCAGGTCAGGCAGTGGTGGTGCACACCTTTAATCTCAGCCTGCAAGAGGCAGAGGCAGGCAGATCTCTGTGAGTTCAAGGCCAGCCTGGGCTACAGAGTGAGTTCCAGGACAGGCTCCAAAGCTACACAGAGAAACCCTGTCTCAAAAAAAAAAGACAGAGAGAAAGAGAGAGAGAGAAAGAGATCAAATCTGCTTCTGTGAAAAGACAGAGAAAAATTCAACCTGTTAGGTGTTACTATAAAGATCTAAATAAGATTCTAAAACTGAAAAGCAATTGAGTTACTCAACTGAGCTACTCAGTCTAAGTTAAAACCAATAAATGTCATCATGAGGGATGACATTTAAACTGAGTTCTAACAAGTAGGAATAAGACAAGAACAAAATAGAAAAGAGAAATTAAGAACAAAGGAATATTATGGATCGGCACACAAAATTTCCATCCAAGAAACTGAAAAAAAAAAACCTCATTAATTTCACTCAAAGCAAATTCAATAAAAAAAATAATGAGAATTATGATTTTAATTTGAAAATAAATTAAAACCTCATTTAAAATAAATTAAATGTCTATAGTGTTCAGGCATCTGAACTTGGATCAGATCTATGAACTTAGCAATTACTATCATATAGAATCTACATCATGGATAACTGAATGTGTAGAATAAAGGAGATTGCAAAGAAAAACACTCTTTGGTAGAAAACCTCAAACATTAAATGCTAAGGATCATCCAAATTTAAAGAGTGGAAGAAGCAAAGGGAATAATTAGAAAAGCAATAGAAATTCATAGGGAGAGTAGATGGGTGTGGTGGTGCATGCCTTTGTTCTCAGGAAGCACAGGCAGATTGATCTCTCTAAGTTCAAAGCCAGCCTAGCCTACACAGTGAGTTCCAGACAAGCCAAAGCAACAAAGTGAGACTCTGTCTTAAAAAATAAATAAAAACAAAGACTAACATGTAGAAATTATTGGGAAGAGATCTCAAGAAACATAATTCGTGCTGTGCAGTGGTGGTGCACACCTTTAATCCCAGCACTTTGGAGGCAGAGACAGGAGGATCTCTGAGTTTGAGACCAATCTGAGCTATAGAGCAAGTTCCAAGACAGCCAGGGCTACACAGAGAAACCCTGTCTTGTGGAGGGAAAAAAGATTAAAAGAAAGAAAGAAAGAAACATAGGTTGCTGGCAATGTAAAATGTTACAGAGAGTAAGTAACATGAAAAAGTATGGGAATCAACAGTCATGATTTTATTGTTGATCTTAGCCATCTTCAAATGTGGAAATTGGAAGTAGAGTAAAAAGTCAGACTGCAATGTGTTACTGATGAGTGGGAAGTACAAAGTAAGAAAAGGATTAAACGGACCTTCAAAATAGATGGATAAAACAAGCAACAGCCAGTTTATGCTTCCCACTATCCCTTTGCCTTCTCATTCTCAACACACCATAATTATGGCTGTACACTTAAGGTATGTATCACCCCTGATCTGTAAGGCTCAGGAATGCAAGAATAATCTGTTTTTTTTTAAATCACAATTCCATCCCCAATGCCAAGCAATGATAGAGATCTAATGAAAAGCTGTTGAGGTCATAAACAATGTATTATCAGATGGACTGATGAATGAACAAATGAATTATGGAACTCAAAAAATAGAATTTAAGTAAAGAGCTTGATAGTTTAAGGATTTATATCCTGGCAATAATGAATTAGCTTCATATGGACTTCTTAGGTCTGCCTGGAAATTCCGTCCTGTTTTACAGGTGGAGATATTGATGCTCAGACGGTGAAATAGGCTGTGCATGATCACACAGAGTCCAATGCCAGCTCCTCTTGGTGCCAAAGCCCATCCAGTCATTCCAACTAGTTTAACCATCATTCCTTTCAACGTTTCTAAGTGTAGTATTGCTGGCTTTTGGTCTATCTCCCTCTTCTCTGTGTGCTCAGAAAATTTGGTCAAAAAGAAAACTTTACAGTGTGTGGTGGTTTGAAAGAAAATGCCCCCTTAGTCCCATGGGGAGTGCACTATTGGAGGTGTGGCCTTGTTGGAGGAATTGGTCACTGGAGGCTGCCTTTGAAGTCTCAGATACTCAAGCCAGACCCAGTGTGGCATTCTCTTTCTGCTGCCTGCAGATCTAGATGTAGAGCTCGCAGCTCCTTCTCCAGCACCATGTCTGCTTGCACACTGCCGTGATGATAATGGACTAAACCTCTGAACTGTAAACCAGCCCCAGGGAAATGTTTCCTTTATAAGAGTTGCCATGGTAATGGTTTCTTCACAGCAATAAAATCTTAACTACGACACAGTGTAAAACTTCTTAGAAAATTGGAAGTAAAGTCCGTATTACTTCACCCTTTGGTTCTTGATGCCTCTCAAGATGTTTCTTTCATGGTGGACTATTCCTGCAGTCCTAGAATTCAGGAAGTAGTTGTAGAAAGATTACAAGTCCTAGGCCAGCATGAGCTACATAGTGGGTAACAGCGGTTCCTTATTTTATTTTCTTTGCTAAAGCATTCAAGAATAGAGGGTTTATGCATTAAATATCCAGTAGGAAGGATTGGTGTCAATTGTGACTGACTCAGTTGAAATATTTATTGAATTCAACTATTAGTGATCAAGTCTATGCAAAATAAAGATGAAAAGAAATTCTAGAACTTTTCATATGTTCACATAACATTATTCTTCCCACATAGACATTTGTTGCAATGAGGTTTTCTGACCTCCCATCTGTGAAGCCCCTGGTGTCATGGACCTAATTCCTTACCAAATACACATGTAGTCACTATGTAACATCACCAGAAACCAAATGGACCAAAACTGTGCCCATCTGGTGAATACTATGGACATTTAACACAATAATGTCACTGGTCCATACCTGAAAACTGTCCCAACATTTTAGAACAGAGCCTTGTTATAGAACCCATGCCCTTAGGTGTGTCTTCTTTCTTCCTGGTCACCTCTCCTTTTTATTGACCCTTGTGTTTAAAATCTATGTTTAAGTACTTATAAGCAAAGCCCAACTCTGCTTCATACTGGCTAGACCTGAAATCCTTTTCTGCTTCAAAGATAAGGATCCAGTTTTACCTGAATCAAGGTCCCCAAAAATACTAAGGGACCCCCTCAGGCTTCTGCAGATGACAGTGTGGAGCTGTACCACAGCCACTGAACATAGGGTCACGAATTGACTTATTCTTAATATGACTTTTGTTTCTCAGACCAGTATTATCATCCAACCAAAAAAACTGAATGCCATATTTACCATTCTGTTAACTTCATGATACTTTTTAGATTTACTTATTTGATTTTATGAGTGTTCTACTGAATGTATGTATGTGTACTACATGAGTGTCTGGTGCCCACAGAAGTCAGAACTCTTTGTTTTTAAAGTTATATTTTAAAATTAACTTAGTAACTAGTGGTTTTTCACTTGGCATGTTTATCTTTTCAAAGAAGCAGCTCTTCATTTGATTAATTCTTTGGACCAGTTTCTCTTTTTTTTTTCTTCCTTTCTTTCTTTTTCATTTCTGTTTCATTAATTTCTGCCCTGACATTTTTATTATTTCTTCCCATCTACTGTTTTGGAGTTCAGTTTGTTCTTGTTTTCCAAAACCATAGCATGTATCATTTATTTGTTTGAAATCACTTGAAATTTTTTAGTACTTACTACTGTAACCTTTCCTCTTAGGATTCCCTTCATTGTGTTCCATCATGTCTTCATTGTGTGTTCTTTTTTCTCCATGAGTTTGTGCACTTTCTATTGCTACTAATATCCCCCTTTATTTCACTGTGATCAGATAGAATATAGGGTGGAACTTTAAGTACTTAATATTTGTTGAGACTTACTTTGTATACTAGTATTTGAGCAAATTTTGAGAAAGTCCCATGGGTTGCTTATTTGTATTCTATAGTGAGTAGAATGTTCTATAGATATCTGTTAGATACATTTAAATTATAAGGGCAGTTCTACTAGATGTGCCTCCCCATGGGAGGCCTTGCCTTCTTGTGGAGAGGGAAGTGGGGGGGGAGGCCGTGGGGAGGCTGGGGGGCAGGAAGAGGAAAGAGGGGGATCTTTGGTGTGTAAAATGAATGAAAAAAGTTCTTAATAAAAAATTACAAGGGCATTTAAGCCCAATGCTTCTGTATTTTGTCCAGACTACCTGTCTATTGGTGAAAATAGGGTATTGAAGTCATCCACAATCACTGTGTTGTGATTAATTTCTGACTTAACATCTACAAGTAGCTATAGCATGAAAAATGGGTGTGCCTGAATTTGGGCTATATATATTTAAATTGCAATAGCCTCTTGGTATATTGTTCCATTACTGAGTATAAAGTGACCTTCCTTGTCTTCTGACTATTTTTGGCTTGAAGTCTACTTTGCAGGTGTTAGGATATCTACTAATGCTTGATTTTTAGTTCCATTTGCTTGGATATCATTTTCCACCCTTATACCCTGTGATGGTAGGTAACTTGACCACACACAATTTTCCAACCCAAAGTCCATATGTAACTCTAAATTCCTGAGAAAGATATCAAAATTCATAAAGTTTGTCTCCAGGCTATACCTAGATCATGTTCCTCTGGTCTAGTTCCTTATTCTCTGGTTTTCTCAAAATGAAGTGTGACCTTAGAGGAGCTGACCCATGATGTTTACTATAAAACATCTCAAAATGAAGTGTTAGCTTAGAGGAGCTGACCCATGATGTCTACTATAAAACAATCTCTTTCTAGCCAACTGGGTCAAGAATTACCAACAAATAAATGTTCCCCCAATGCTCTATAGTAGATTACACAAGCCCTTCTTCCTTATCATACTGTTCTTGTTTTTTATTCCCTCTGTTGTCTTTTTCTTGATTCCTACTGTCATAGTGTAAGACATGTTGTTGCCTTCCAGTCATCTCTCAAAATTACGTCTCTCTAAAGAGTTCTGTACAGTCTAATTATGTATCATGTCAGCTTTCTCAAATGTTTGTGTTTGGCATATTTGTCCATTAGATTTCCCTGTCTAAAGTCAAATAGGAGTTGGGGAAAAAACTTGTGCACAAGTTAAAAACAGATTGCTTATCAATAAGCAGCCTCAAGTCACAATATTTCTCACACCAAGTGGAAACTGATGTTGCTGTTATATACAGGCTCTTGGCCAAAGATAAGAACTGATGTCCCCAAGGCTTTGTTCCTATCCACCAATCAATTTGAAAACCCTCTCGCCAAGGGGACATTCAACAGCTGTCAGGAGAGTCACATGGCAATTACTTCCATTGGAGAAATCTAGAGACTGGGGCTGTATTGATTTTTTTAAATGTTAAAAATGATTGGTCAGGAATGCCCGTGAGTACATGGAAGGACAGTTACTACATTTTATGGAGGAAATAGAAGACACGGGATCTCTAATCTCCTATCGCAAGAACATTATCAAGGTACAAAATACTGTTAGGAAAGAGGAGGAACTGCAGGAGGAAGAGCTACAAGCCTGGCCATCGCTCATATTCCTTGTCCAAGGTGTGAGATCGCCACAGCAACAGAAAACAAAAGCATTATGTCCAACACACAATAAGCTGCTCAGAGAACATCTTATTTCCTATTTCCTATTATTTTTGTATCCTATTATTATTTTTAATCATTATGTTGCTGTCATTTCCTTAAGGCTTTTATACTTTGATATATTTTATAATTTTATATTTTATACTTTGATAATTATTATTTGATAATTATCATTTCATACACATATATAATGGATTTTGGCCCTTTTCACCTCCCATTGCTCTCTCTCTCAACACCCTCCCTCAGCCACCGGAACGCTTTGTCTTCCCAATAAATCCTCCCACTTTCTTGTGTGTGTTGTTTTGTTGTTGATGATGATGATGATGATACTGTTGTTGTTGTTTAGTTTGTTGATTGTTTTGGTTTAATTTGTTTTCCTCTTTTTGTTTCCAACTGAATTTAATTAGGGCTTTTTATTTTTCATTTTTCAAGCAAGTCTTGATTATTCCTATGAGCATGGATGATCCTGCTGCTGTCTTGCCCCTCACGATAGTCAAGCCCCAACTCAGAAGCTTTCCACCTTTCTGCATAAAGCCTTGGGTCATGCCCCAGGTATATCCAATGTCTGAACCCCATATTGGTCTGAAAAACTTCCATCCTGTGAATACAAGGGGTCCACTAGGTCATCAAAGTGACAAACTATATCTGAAGTAGCCAATGAGAGATCAGAATCCAAGGAGAGATGTGGGGATTCAAATTCCTCATCACCCAAGCTTGGTATATGGAGTGTCTTGGCCTCTGTCAGGAAGGAGTGCAAAGGCCCAGTGATTATCAGATGGTTGTCATTTCCTCTGGGAAACTCCATCTTCACACAACCACTGCCAGAGTCTCAGGGCCCTCATTGTTCCCACCACCTCACTGGGCTAATTAGGGCTTCTTGCATGAGCCTAGGTAGAGTAATATTTGCAGGAACATGAGCATCTTGTCAGTGGCCACACCAGGAAAGAAAATGATGCATCTGCCCCCATCTGTTGATGTCTTCTTGAGAGATTCCTCAGAGCCTCTCTGAACTTTTTCCCCACTCTCCTATTAAAAGTTCAATTTAAAGGTTCTTGATTAATAGAGTTCATTAGCACAGTCTAGATGTGGGGTCTCATGAGATTTTTACTTCTTTCCTCAACTGACGTGGCTGAGGTCTCCTCTGAATTAAGTAGTTTAAATATGATTTCAAGATGAGCTCTAGTGAAATGCCCGATAGTCTAAGTTATTCAGAGGGCTGAGACAAGACCGGTTGAGTCCAAGGAAACCAGTCTAGGCAAAATAGCAAGACTGTTTCAAACAAACAAGTAAAAGAATACGACCACTGCACTAAAAATGCTCACATCTACTAATCAGAGATTAAGCACATAATCAGGCTCAGACCAATTAGAACAGAGAAAATGAGGCTTTGAAGACATACCGCTTACTCATAACTTAGTAAGTCACACTTCAGAGGACTGCTTGATGGCCAGGTAGTAGTAAATTAACACATTTAAATTAACATGAAAAGAAGTGACAAATGAATGCTAAGTTGATATGCAAAAAGAAGGGTAGACTTTTCCTATTAAATTTTCTTAAATTTGTGAATTGTTGTGAACAATTATTACACTAACAAGCAGTGATGGAGAAGCAGGCAATTTAAGGTTTATGCCATTTTCCATCCATTCCTGGCTCCCAAGTCATGATGTTTCTCATGGACGTTCATGGTTTCATCACACAGAATTTGCCCTGAAGGCCAAAGGTATGTATATTCTCAGTTTATAGTTATATTAACATTACTTTTTGTGATGGTAAATCATGAAGTCGTACCTCTTTTTATTAAAAAACATGCTTGTTTCACAACATTGAAACAATACAAAACAAAAGTGACTACAGCTAATGCTTTCTGCTTTCAGAACTAAATGACTTTGTTCACAGCAGTGTATCAGATACATCTTTCCAAGTGAGTTCACATAAACCTCTTCCATTCTTTTTTTTTAAGTGATATATTTCATTTAGTAATTCAGATATGGCAAAAGTGTTATATTGATGGAAGTTCAAATTGTTCCCAACTGTTAGCCAGGCATGATGATGTAAGCCCAGTTCTTAGATACTTTGGAGGCTAATATAGGAGGGGGGCAGTTAAGGCCAGCCTGGGCTACACAGCAAGATTCTGGCTCAATTTTTTTCAACTTCTATCATTTACAAACCTAACACAAATGTCTTTATAAAATTACTGGTGCATAATTGTCCAGGATTATATGTAATGTGCACATGGCACTTCAAATGATAACATGGAGCTATTTACAATAATAATAATAATAATTACCAGGATATGCAGAGCTTAGAACTTCAAGAAGACTGGACTTGTTCTATGTGTCTTATTAATTGTACATTCTTGGGGACAACAAAAAATGGGTCCCTGAAATTTCAGTAAGCTCAGGAATGAGTCATAGGGTTTCCTTATTGCAGAAATCTTAAAAGTCAAAACAATATAAAGTACAAAGATTTTTGATATCCAAGGCTCCTGAGTAGAACACTAACCTTTCTGTGAAAGAGTGATATGACCAGTGACCTGGGGCACCTTTCCTGATTCTGTGCCAAGACTATGTCTACATGAGAAGGAAGGGCGTAACACCCAACAAGGAGGGTTAGTGGATATGAGATGAAGTCCCAGACACTGAGAGCACTTTCCCCTGTCAGTGGGGAGAACGTAGACCCCTCCTGAAATCATTTGATTTCTTTCCTTCACTAACAGATCACTCGGTGTCCTGAAAACTAAAGACAAGGGATAACTGTATAACAAAATAAGCTTTATACCGTCTTTCTAGTCAATTTCCAATGCGGTGTTGAACAGAACTGATTTTTCCCCATGTCTCCTCTGTTCATCTGTTCCTCTCACACAAAGCATTCTTTCCTGTGTTCTCATAAACGAAATTGTCCTTGCTCCACATGGAATACTCTTTAGAAGATATCTATAGTGCTGTCTGGGTTTCCATGAATTACTTTAATTTGTGTTTGTCTTGAAATATTCTTATTCACCCATCAATTTTTATAGAGAATTTTTCTAAGTATAGCAATATTAGTTAATAATTATTTACTTCCGGACTTGAAATACATCATTCTATATTTTCCAGGCTTTTAGAAAAAGAGATCTGACGCTATCCTGTTTCTGCCTTTGTATGTGAGTCAGACTTTTGTCTTTTACAGCTTTTGGTAGCATTTCTTTACTTTTTATGTTGGCATCTTCACTATAACACCTATGGGAAGGTTCTTCTCTGGTCATGTCTATGTAAGGTTCTAAACACCCTCTGTGTTTAGATGCCCACTTTTTCTACTTTCCTCTCTAGGTTTGGAAATTTTCTGCTATAATTTTATTGAGCAAAATATCTGTGCCTTCTAACTTTGTATCAGCTACCTCTACCACCTCAATGGATCCTTAGCTTTCAGCTCTTGAATTCTCAGAATTCTTGGAAGTTTGAATCACATTCATTAATTTTTTTCTTTTTATATGTCTGAATATATTATCCTCCATCCTTGAAATTCATCTTTCTACATGATCTTTTTATAATGCTTTCTGCTATGATTTTGATTAATTATTTCATTTTTAAAATTCCTATTTAGTTCTTCCTCAGTGTCTCAATTTCCTTGCTCAGTTTCTCCTCTGTGATGTTGAATTTCTCCTCTAAGTTACTGACCATTTCTTTCACTTTGGTAATCTTCTTGTCTGGGTTCTGAATTGATTCCCTTTGTTGATAGGCTTATTTGTGTTATCTATATTGTCATTGATCCTTTTTAAAATGGACTCTGGATTCTCTCTCTGAACTTTCAGTTATCTGTGTCTTTGTTTTCCATTACCGGGGAGTGGTGAGGCTGTGGGTGTGCCATGGTGGGCATAGTGTGCTCTTGTCTCATGTTTTCTGTGTTTTCTTGTCTGTTATACATTGGTTGGGATGGATATGTCTTATAGATTTAATTTTTTATTAAATTTTCCCACTCTTTGGTTTGTTTGTTTTGTATGTTAGTCTTTCTGGGGAGTTTCCCTGCTGCTATTTGGGAAAGAGATGGGTACAGCTGCCCCTCATGATTTGCCAGCAATCCTGGCATTGACATGAAGATGAGCACACTTGTGCATCTCACTTGTGTCCACAATCAGGGTCAAGACAGTAGTATTGAAATACTAGTTGGGGAAAATGTCACTTACAGATTTTATTAGTGCTAAGCATATCAATTTTTAAGTGACAAAATTACAGGATATGAGAAAGAGGCATGAGGGAAGGGATGAGTGATAAGGAGAGCATATGGATTAGACGTATAGTAGGCAGTAGAGAAACTATTGTAGAAATATGGTTTTGTGTGTGCAGTAGAGATAATCATGAAAATTTTTTTCAAGTGAAATGGAAGTCATAACGCACTAGCTTAATAAAGTACAATAATGAATAATAAAGTAGTAATAAAATACAAAATGCCAAAAATACTAAACTACAAAGTGAAAAAACATGAAATAGGAGCTATTCTGCCCTTGCCATCCCTTTTAAATGGGATGATACAGTCTTTCCCTCCCCTTGGATTGCCACTTGTGTCTTCTCCATAGGTGATGAGGAGGACTCCGAGCCTCTAGTCCAGATAAGCAAGCAAGTCACTGTCTTGCCCCTGGTGAGCGAGGAATGGCACGTGGGAGAGGCTTTTCTATGAGGATGTGGAGGACACATTTTAGAACCTCCGTGTGTTCCAGGTTCCACGGCACACTTCCAGGGAGCCTATGGAGGCCACCCTGACAATGACAGAGGACAGAGAGTCGTTTTCTCTGGCCAGCCACTTTCTGCTGTGTACTATTATGCTCACCCTGCCTCAGTCTACTCTCGTGTTACCTTTCAATAATGGAGAGAGAGTGAGTGAGTTTGTGTGTTTGTGTGTGTGTGTGTGTGTGTGTGTGTGTGTGTGTGTGTGTCCTGGTGCTGTACATAAGAACGGTTCATTGATTGGCAGTGACAGTTAACACTGGTCAATGGAATGGTTGTGGTAGCCAGGATGGCAACACCAGGGACTACCATAGTATAACCTGTCAGGCAGCCAGGTCCATTCAAAGGTAAGTTCACTGATGTGCAGCTAATGCTGGTCAGCAAGTCGAGGCAATCATCATCTTAACTACTAAACATTTGACATCTCCATCCAGCACTTTACCTGTCTCAGTAACTCTGATTCCAGTAGTTGAGGAGTTATGCTCTTCTGAGGGAATCGTGTTACCCTCCTTTTTCATGATCCTTGTGTTTCTGTGTTGCAGTTTCCACACCTCTTAGCTTAGATATCTATTCATTTTTTTAATATCTATTCATTTTGAGCATAACATTCTATATTGATATTTTTATGGTCATTGGTGATGTATTGGGTTTGATGTCACTGTTATAAGAGCCTAGTTTTTTTTCCTCCTATTTATTCTCTTCCCCCGCCAGCCCCACCTATCCTTTCTCTTGCCTAGCTACTGGCTGTTCAGCTCTTTAGCAGACCCATCAAGCGCCTTAAACAGGCAAGGTGAGACAAATGCAGCACATCTTCACATACTTAAACAAATGCAGCACAAACAAAAGTAGCACACCTTTACACAGTTAAAGTCATATTCTGCAGCGTAAACAAATGAAACACGTCTTTTTCCAGTTAAAATAATATTCCACAACACAGTCCCTAACATCACACAGTGATGACGGGAGAAAACTCCTGTGACAGTGACATCAAACCCAACACATCACCAATGATCACAGAACATCAACATAGAATGCTATCACTTTAAAATATCACTAGGTTAGAATTATGTGGAGTAGGGCCAGTGAGGCGGCCCAGAGGGTAAAGGTGATTTCTGTGTAAGCCTGAATACCCGAATTTAATCCCAGGAACCCACATGAAAGTGGAAGGAGAGAACCAATTCCACAAAGACATCTTCTGACCTCTACATATACACCATGACATGCAGAGCCATGGACACATATCATGCATGCATACTATAATAAAAATAAATTTACAAAGTTTTAGCTATTGGGGATAAGTGCAAAAATAATAAATGATTGATAAAGAAAGGAGCCAGAGAAAAGGCTAAAATAATGGGAAAACAAATAAATGGTAAGTGAAAGGAGTGGAGAAGAATGTCATGGGGGGAGAGGAAAAGAACATGAGATTAGAAAAGGAAGAGGAAAAAAGCATGAGATTAGAAAAAAAATTTTAAACAAAAAAAATGTGATTGCTCCATAATTAAATAGTTTGGAAACCAAATTAGATAAATGTAAGAAGGGAAACTGCTTTAAAATATATGGGTTTTTTAAAGTAGTGCTACTAAAAGTATAATAGAAAGTGAGAAAAAGAGTAGACACAGGAAGCAAAAAAGAAGACCACCCAGCACTGAAAAACATGTGAACAAAATTAGATGAGTATTTGAAGGGAAATAAGATATAAAAAAAAACATATTTTTAAATGCAACGATGTAAAGACACTACAAAAAATATAATAAGGAGAAAGGGGGCGTCACAACAGTCAAGAAATAAAGAAATGAATGAAGTGTTAAATACCTTCTTTCTGTGTCTTCAAAAGTGGAAGGCTGTCAGCTCTAAACATGCGAGGAGAACCGCTTGCGGGTTTCTGTCTTTCCTGTGAGTTGTGCTGCTGATTCCCGGTCGGTATGTGGTACGTGAAGTCCACCAGGGCTGACCTTGCTCTCATGTATTTCCTTCTTTGCATACCTGGAGTCTCTGCCGGTCATGCTCAGCTTTGCAGCCCGTGGGCTGGGCAGAATCTTTCACACTCGCAAAATGCCCCAGATTATGCCTCCTGGGATGCCTGATGTTCTAGCCCAGGTGTCTTTAATTGCGTTGGGACGCAGCCAGCGTACAGAGATCTGCACCAGGGAAGAGCCTGCCTTTGTCTACTTGTCTGTGTTCCTCTAGAACGTCAGCATTTGGAGGTTCTACAGCAGTTAAGATGGCTCCAGAAGTCGATCCACCTGCTGAGCTCAGACCCAGGCAGTGTCAGACTCAAGACTGTCAAATTCAGCTAAGATCTGCTCCCTCCCTGAGGGCTGTGAGCTAATCCTGGGGTCAGGACTGCAGAGTATTTTCATCAGAGCCTATCTGACTTACTTTTGGGTGAGAATCTGCTCCCCTGCCCCTGCCCAGTGTCGTGGAGCCTCCAGGATGGAGCTTCATTCATCCAGTGAGGTCTTTCTCATGCATTGACAGTCTTTTTCTCCACACATTACAAAAATCCTATCATGGCCAATTTCCAAAGCTCTTCATCCTTTTCTCCTGAAGGGTATATTGATTTTCTTATTCTGACTCTTCTCCTTCACTGGGCACATGCCTGTTATCTTATCCAGACGTATTCTGGCAGAAATATCTTAAAGAAAAACATGGTAAATGAGGGGGATTATGTCAAATATATATTATTGACTAAATGTATGTATACTGAATATATCTTTAATAAGGAAATGAGAATTTCAGAGCTATGGAGAAGACTCTAGAAAAGGCCAAAATAAAGAGGCTCTTACAATAGTTTCATAGATGTTCAGAAACCTACTCCTCATTATATAAAAGATAATTCCTCAAATTCTCAAAGTAGGGTATAAAAAGCCCCCATCTAGCTAAGTTCTTCTTAAGAAACTCTTAAGTGAGGCTTGCACATTTGTCTTAAATGTCCTTTTCTAGCCACAATAAAATCACATACCAATACATATAAATACAAAAAAAAGTCAGAGCAGTAATCTAACAGGAGATTCATTATCTGTCCCTCTGGTGATGCCATCTAGGATGGAAGAAATGGGACCTGACAGAAAGAAGACCGCCAGAAGTCAATAAGCAGAAAAGACAGTGATATCGATAATGGACCACAAATTCCAAAACTCAGATGGAAGGTGGGGACTCTTCAGTTACCATAATTTTAATGAAATTGTTTGCCTACTAAAAGTTCTTCAACTGTGAGTTAACCTCATTTATTCTCCCACTGAAGCCAAGCAAGTGATGTAAACAGGGCATCTTTGCAGAATTAATCGACATAATAAAAGAGCAAAAGTACAGGAATGCTCCGGGCATGTGCTCACTGGCACCCTCACCAGGCTCCGATGAATAATACCAATCCAACACTGCACAAATGGCCCTGGTTAAGCTAAATGAATCAGTCACAGGACAAAACCAAGGTCATGGAAAGGGACAGGTCAGGAAGAAGGGTGTTTGATAAGGGTGGAAGGGATATAAAAGAGGGTGGGGGAGAGACAGTAACCAGAATGCATTATAAGTAAGAGTAAAATTGTCAAAAAATTAATTAATTGTTTTTAAGTAGAGGCTTGTTCAAAAACAGAAAATAATTTAGGGATGTGTTTACAAGGAAAGCATGCAGAAATCATAAAAAGTCACCATAGAAATTATAAGTGGGCACCAGGCTAGCAAGATGACTCCAGGGACCTGACAGGGAGAAGCTTGCTGCAATTCTAAATAATAATGATAATAATAATAATCTAACCTAAATATTCTAGACTTCTGTCCTATCACTGATTTAACTCCTCTGTGTGTTCACAGACAGCCAGTGTTAGGAGTTAAAAATCAGACTTTAACTGAATTCATCCTGCTGGGACTCACAGATGCACCAGAACTTCAAATCTGTGTTTTCCTATTCCTCCTCCTCACATACATTCTCAGCATTATGGGAAATCTCACCATCATCATCCTCACACTGCTGGATTCCCACCTCCAGACACCCATGTACTTCTTCCTCAGGAACTTCTCCTTCCTAGAAATCTCCTTCACATCCACTTTTACTCCTCGAATGCTCGTCAGCATCTCTACAGGAATTAAGACCATCAGCTTTGCTGGCTGCTTCACTCAGTACTTCTTTGCCATCTTTTTAGGAGCCACTGAATTCTGCCTTCTGACTGCCATGTCCTATGACCGCTATGTGGCCATCTGCAAACCCCTGCACTACACCACCATCATGAGCAACAAGGTCTGCACCCTGCTGGTCCTCTGCTCTTGGCTGAGTGGCTTCCTAATCATCTTATTCCCAATCATCTTGACCAGTCAGCTGGACTTCTGTGCATCCAATGTGCTCAATCATTATTACTGTGACTATGGGCCCCTCATAGAAATAGCTTGTTCAGACACAAGGCTGCTGGAACGCTTTGACTTTCTCTTAGCAGTAGTGACCTTGTTAGTCACCCTGGTGCTGGTGATTCTCTCCTACACTCGCATCATCAGGACCATTCTGAAGATCCCTTCTGCACAGCAGAGAAAAAAGGCCTTTTCCACATGTTCCTCCCACATGGTTGTCATCTCCCTCTCTTATGGAAGCTGCATCTTCATGTACATAAAGCCTTCAGCAACAGAAGGAGTTGCCTTCAATAAGGGTGTGGCTGTGCTCAATACCTCAGTTGCCCCTTTACTGAACCCATTCATTTACACTCTAAGGAATAAGCAAGTAAAACAAGCTTTCAATGATGTGGTCAGAAAAATAATGCATCTTTATTCCTTTTAGTGGCCTCAAAATAAATGGAAATGTTGGTTGACATTCAGGCTATGCCTCCTCTTTGTTGAAGTGATTTCTCAGGGAAGCTTGGTGTGAGCTGGTGTCAGCAGTCTATTTCAAACTAGTTCAAGACTTTCTGCTATCTACCTTTAAAGAATGAAAGAGCCAGAAAAATTATCTTGGCAGACTGTAAACAGAATACACTACTTAAAAGTCTTTTGCTTATTCAAAACGACTCTGAGAGACAATCTTATACCTGTCAGAATGGCTAAGATCAAAAACACTGATGACAGCTTATGTTGGAGAGGATGCAGAGTAAGAAGAACGCTCCTCCACTGTTGGTAGGAATGCAAACTATAGCCGCTCTGGAAATCAGTGTGGTGGTTCATCAGAAAATTGGTAACCAATCTACCTCAGGACCCAGCGATACCAGTCTTAGGCATACACCAAAAGGATGCTCCATCCTACCACAAGGAACTATGTTCATAGCAGATTTATTCATAAAAGCCAGAAGCTGGAAACAACCTAGATGACCCTCATTTAAAGAATGGATGAAAAAATGTGGTATATTTACACAATGGAGTATTACTCAGCTTTAAAAAAAAATGGCATCATGAAACTTGAGGCAAATGGATGGAACTAGAGAAAATCATCCTGAGTGAAGTAACCCAGACTCAGAAGGACAAACATAGTATGTACTCACTCATAAGTGGATAGTAGATGTAAAGCAAAGGATAACCAGGCTACAATCCACAGCCCTAGAGAAACTAGGTAAAAAGGAGGACCCTAAGAGGGACATATGGATCGCCCTGGGAAGGAGAAATAGATTATATCTCCTGAGTAAACTGGGATTGGGGAGGGAGTTTGAGGGGAGGGGAGGGGTGATTGGAACATGAGGGATCAGGATGGTCTAGTTGGGGAAAGTATGGAGATGGGGAGCAATGAAAGAGATATCTTGATAGAGGGAGCCATTATGGGGTTAGGGAGAAACCTGGCCAGGGAAACTCCCAAGAATACACAAGGATGACCCCAGCTAGGACTCCTAGCAATAGTGGAGAGGGTGCCTGAACTGGCTATCTCCTGTAATCAGATTGGTGACTTCCCTAATTGCCACCATAGAGTCTTCACCCAGTAGCTGATGGAAGCAGATACAGAGATTCTGGTCTGTATAGTGAATTCCAAGCCAGCCAGGGCTACATAGTGGGAAAAAATACAAATAATATGGACAACCACAGATGTGAATTTCCTGCTAGTTTCCAACAGACACAGTATTTGCCTCTTAATGCTGCTTTACTCCTATAACCTGAACCTGGTGGTCAGATGTGTAAATGTAAGTCTTTGTGGTGACATTCTAAACGTTCATGCTCTTGTCAGATGAACTGGAGAGGAAGGAAGCGTCATCAACATAAACCACGGCATTCACTGCGCATGCCAGCCACCTTGCTGTGCACATGTACGTCACAGACGCTCACACAACCGTTGTCTGAGCAGTGACAAGAAACTAAGTCCAGGAAAGGTCTATATAAACAGCCCCCTGGCACTTGCAGAAGTTTTCCAGGTTCTATACCAAAAACATTCACATTGCCAGAGGGGCTTCCTGTGGCCAGATGCTAGGAACCAGAAGAAAAGGTCGAAGTCTAGGCATCCACAGGTCCTGCATTCATAGGCATCCATTTGCAGTTTTCTACAGCCCAGAGACGAATATGAGAGTGCAGCTGCCAGACACCATTGTAAGTCAAGTCTCCCATTACGCCTTCTCCAGACTGGTCCTCTAGGGATGTGAGCATTAAATTGTGGATTTGCAGGGCAGTGGGTAGAACTAAAAAAAAAAAAAAATTACACTGAGTGAGGCGACTCAGACCCAGAAAGAGAAACTCTGAATATTTTCTCTTATGCCTTCAAATCCCTAGATGTCTGTGTTTAACCCAGAGCCTCTGTGGAAGTCGTATTGCTGGGGACTGACCATTAGAGGGGAATGAAACATCTTAAGGGAGTGGAGATAGTAGAACCCTGGAGGTATAAAGGAGACCAATGGGCAGTGCTAAGTGGGGTGGAGAATGTTAGGGTAAGGCAGAGCAGAGGTGGCGGCAAGGATAAGTAACACTAAGGACATTTGGGAAAGCCACATAGAAGCCTACTGTATGATAAGCTTTTTTAAAAAAGAATGAATATATATATATGGCAGTTGTTGGCTGCTGGGGAGGGAGAGTCAATTCTCTTCAAGGTGGTAGGCCGCTGGTAGGATGACCATGACCCATTGGATAGCCTCACACTCATGTGCCTATGGCCAGCTGACTGAACTCAGTGCATTATAAAACAGAAAAGAGGTCATGGAGTTGGGAGGGGAGTGTGGAGGGATGGGGTCCAGGAGGATTTGGAAAAGAAAGTGGAGGAAGAATATGATAGAACTGTTAGGTTCAAAACAGTCCTCCACAATGGCAGTGCTGGTGACAAAGTTCTAAACATAAGGACTTTGGCCAGGTAAACAAAAGGATTATTATTGGGTAAACAGAGGCCAAATGGCTTCCCTTAAACCACCAGGAATCTCCCTTAATCCTGCCTAGTCAACTACCTCAGGCAAGGTCATCTGGTTCCCAGTCAATCTGAAAATTCCTTATCAAATTTAAAGACACACACCCCACAACTGTCATACAAAATCCACTGCTTTTCCACTGTTTTACTCTCCTCTCTGTCCCCCACCCCTGACCCCACCCTGAGAGACAACCTTGACAGTGTGAACCCCAAAATACCTTTCTTTCTTCCCATGGAGTGGTCCAGTTGGGTGGTTTCCCTGTGCCCTCACTTACAAGAATGTAGTGTATACATGTACAAAATTCTCAAATAATGCATGAAAGGTACCTTATCACAAAGAGAAATACACTTATAAATAAGCATACAAGCTTTTGGAAAGAAATACGACACTTCCCTGACACTCTTCAAAGCATTCCACATACATGCATACTTTCAGTGTGTGTGAAGCAGGCTCTGTTCTTGTGCCCCACTGGGCAGGTGAGGCAAACCAGCAGAGAGGAGAGGGGTGATTGGCTAAAAGCTACACATATGTACATTCCCATTCCATCCATTCTTTTTTTTTAGCGAACTCTGACTAATACAGATTGTGGTACCAGGTGTGGTTCTTTCTGGAGAAACAAATTTGTATGGATGAATAAGACCACTACCACAGTTTAAAGTTAAATTTGAAGCAATCTTTAATTAAATATTGGGCAGGTGGATGTGCTGTGGGATAATGCTCTTGTACACTGGCTTAATAAAACACTCGAATTGGTTTAATAAAGCACTGATTGGCCAGTAGCCAGGCAGAAAGTATAGGTGGGACAAGCAGACTAGGAGAATTCTGGGAAAAGGAAGGGCCAAGTGAGGAGTTGCCAGTCAGACAGAGAGGAAGCAAGATGACAAGGCAGGACTGAGAAAAGGTACCAAGCCACATGGCTAAATATAGATAAGAATTATGGGTTAATTTAAGTGTAAGAGCTAGTCAGTAATAAGCCTGAGCTAATGACTGAGCAGTTATAATTAATACAAGATTCTGATTAATTATTTTATAAGCGACTGTGGGACTGTGGGGAGGGGATACCAGGCAGGACAAGAGACCATCTGGCTACATGGATGGGCTCTGGCAAGTTCCATACCCGGATTCCCAGAAAATGGCCCTGAGTCACGTTTTGCAAGAGCTTAAGAAGCAAAACCCATAATTCACCACATTTCCCACAAGGTCCAATCAGGGGCAAGCTACATCCTGATGTATCTCCTGCTTATGAACTTCCTACCCACATGTGATTAAATACAACTGGTGTAGTTGGGTCCAGCAAACTTGTTTAAGAGAATGAAAACATGTGGCTTGTTGTGTCCCATAACCAATAGCCTCCAGCACTTCAGGAATTATCTGTCCTTGGGCAAGGAGCATGCAGGTCACAGGCATTTCTGCTTCATGGATCTCTGAGGCATAGTAATTAAAACTTAAAACATAGCTTTGGCTCTCACATTAGGAGTCCTTGAAGGGCTTACTGTGGTAATAATAAGTCGTGGTATTTCCGGAAATGAAATAGATTGGAAGCCTACCATATTTTTATTCTATCTGTACAAGCAGAAAAATCGTTGAACAAATGAAAGGGGCATTCATTATGTTGGATCGTGGTAAGAGGGAATCTTGGCCTGTGAACCAGTTTCTAGACTTGAGCCATTCTGCATACCCAGAACCCCTTGAATGAAGGGAAGGCTAGGTCCCCCTTGAGGAAGGACCTTGCTAAAATACCTAACAGTTTTACGGTTAGCCTTCCTCTCATCCTTTTCTAGAGGGATCTGTGGCCTTTTACAAAGGCCACCATACACTAGGGGAAAGGAAACAATCAGACTTTCTAGGGTCTGTTGGGTACTGATTCTGAATTGATGCTAATTCCAAAAGACCCCAAGAAGCCTTAAAGCCCTCAGTTAAAGTAGAGGCTTATGGAGGCCATCATGGAGTTTTGGCAAAAGTGCATCTACCAGTAAGTCCAATTGGTCCCCCAGTCTCACCCTATAGTTATTTCCCTAACTCCAGGATGTATAATTGGGGTAGATACACTCAGAAGATGGTAGAATTTCCCACACTGATTCCCTGACCTGTGGAGTGGGGCCATTATGGTTGGAAAGGCCAAATGGAAGGTATTGGAGTTGCCTCTACCAGGGAAAATGGTGAACCAAAAAGCAATATGTTCAGAAGTACTTAGACCTTGAAGAAATCATTGTAGAAAACAGTGATCATTTTCTGTTATCTACAGAGTTGTTTTCTGAAGGAGCTTTACAGACTTTGCATGACTTTGGTCACCACATGGTCCTGCCACACCTGGAGTGTCTTGCAGTATTGGGTACTGCAAACAGTACATAATAAGGACAAAAGCTGCAGGGAGGTGATGTTTTCCTTCAGAAAACATACAGATTAAATCAGGGGCCTTTGTGTAAAAATTAGTAAATACACCTTCGCACAGCTGTTTAGGGTTCATTTCATAGAAACGGTTCCTCCCAGCTGCCAGAGAGACTAAATTACCTCTTGGAGTGACCCTCTTTCTTCGATTGACCCTCACAACACAGAACATGCAATAAATGACTCCTAATGATCTACTGCTTTACTCACAGATAAGGTCCTTATCTGCCATCATCAGAGAGGCTTTCTCCTGCTGCAGATAGAAAGAAATACAGAGACCCACAACCAGACATTGCAGTGAGGATTCAAATTGGCTTTAGTAATAAAAACCAGAGTAAATGCTGAAAGATCAGAGAAGCAAAGCAGCCAGCTACTAGAGAGACTTCTTTACCTCTGCTGAATCCTCAGACCGAAAGGGCACCCAAACGGTTGGCAAGAATTTCCACATACAACCTGACAAAGCTTAAAAAATATTCTAAACACACAAAAGGAGTCAAATGCAGTTTCTTGGTAACTGTCTTTTCTCCAGTAGCCTCTGTGTGTTGGCAGTGATAAGAAGCACAGCTTCTTGCATCCCTCTTAGGATCCTCCTTGTTTGCTAACTTCTCTGGAGCTGTGGGCTGCAGTCTGATTATCCTTTGCTTTACATCTAGTATCCTCCTATGAGTGAGTACATACCATGTTTGTCCTTCTGAGTCTGGGTTACCTCACCCAGGATGATATTTTCTAGTTCCATCCAATTGCCTGCAGACCTCATGATGTCATTGTTTTTCATTGCTGAGTAGTACTCCATTGTGTGCAAGGATCACCCTGGGAAGGGGAAATATATGAGATCTCCATGAGTAAACTGGGGGTGGGGGTGGGGAGGCAATGGAGAGCAGGGGATGGGGGAAGAGAACACAGGGAATGGGATGGTCGAGCTGGAACAGGGATGGCGTGGGAGAGCAAGGAAAGAGATACCATGATAGAGGGAGACATCATGGGGATAGGGACAAACAGGGTGCTAGTGGAGTTCCCAGAAACCCACAAGGGTCTGTCCCTAGTGCATGAGTGGGCTATTTGGAGCCCAGTGCCTATGGTGAGACACCTTACACAGCCTTGGTTCAGGGAGAGGGACTTGGACCTGCCTCAACTGAATGTACCAGGCTCTGCTGGCTTTCCAAGGGAGGCCTTGCCTTGGAGATGCAAATCGGTTGGGGGGAAAGCTGGGGAGCAGAGGAGGGAGGAGACGGGGTTTGGGTTGGTATGTAAAATGAATAGAAAATTTCTTAACAATAAAAAGAGTAGATTATTAAATCTTCTTTAATCCAAAAGAAAAACAACTGTTAATCTTACATATTTTACATCAGTATGGATTTTAGCTTATTGATACAAATTTAAAGTTAACTTTGTTATACTGTATGCATATTTCTGCTCTTGTTTAGGATATTATGTTTACACAGCTCATTTAAAAATGTAATATATAATTAAGAAATATGGATTACAGGATCTATCCCTGGTGCATGAGCTGGCTTTCTGGACCCCATTACCTATGGTTGGACACCTTGCTCACCTATGATAAAGCAGGGAGGGGCTTGGTCCTACTTCACCTGAAGGTACCAAGCTTAGCTGTCCTCCATGGGAGAACTTACCCTATTGGAGGAAGGGATGAGGAGTCGGGGGATAAGGCAGGGGGAAAAGGAGGAGGGATGAGAAGGGGATCTGTGGTTGGTATGTAAAATGAACAAAAAAGTGTTAAAAAAGAAGTATGGATTAATAGTAATCTATAATAGCAAACTTATAGTCATGTTAGATGTGTTTTTTAAGGTCATACAGAGATATATTTCAGATAGATAGACAATCTTCAAACACTTCAAAGACCTACAGAATATGGCAATTAAAATGCTTTAAGAACTTCAACTTTTCTTGACAGTGAGACACATCTGCTCCTGACAGCACCATTACTTCAAAAAAGATGATGGGCATTGAAGAAACTCCATATGGAGTTTGCTTTATTTATTGGAAAAGCAAGTCATGTGGGCAAAGAAAGTGCCCTTGCCTCAATTGCTGTCAGTATGCTGTACAAATTGGACGAGCAGGACACAAAACAAAGTGACTGCAGAACTTTGCCAAAGAAGGTAAGAGAGTCCTTCAAAAATCCTGCTTCACAGATAAGTCTGTCAGATATGCTAGGCCTGTAGGCCGAAGATGGATGATCCAACATTACAGAGGAACTTTGGGTGACTGTCCAGGCAGCCAGCTATTTCTGACATTTCTCACATTTTTTGGAAGTCACTTGCTTGCACTTCCTGCTTACTCAGGTAATACTATTTCATTCTCGGGTCTTTGATGGAGTTGAAGACTAGATAGTTATAGTGTTTCTTTAGTTATAATAAAAGATAAATTAGATATAAAACTTTAGACTCACCAAGATAAGAGAAATAAGTATTTTCTCTTATTTTGTCATATGCAAATGGATTAGATAGTGTTACTGTAATTCTTAATAAATGTTTTTGTTGTATATAATCTTACTATGTTAAAGTTAAAACCTTCCTTTTTAATTAGACAAAAAGGGGGAAATGCTGTGGAATAATCCTCTTGTAAACTGTAAAGATTTGTCACTCAAACTGATTTAATAAATCACTGATTGCCAGTAGCTGGGTAGGAAGTTAGGCAGGAAAGCCAAACTGAGAATTCTGGGAAGGAGAGCAGAGTCAGAGTCACCAGCCAGACACAGAGGAAGCAAGATAAGGATGCCACACTGAGAAAAGGTACCAAACCAAGTGACTAAATATATAAGAATTATGGGTTAATTTAAGAGTAAGAGCTAGTTAATAATAAGCCTACACTACCAGATGAGCATTTATAAGTAATATAAAGCCTCCAAGTTAATTATTTGGGAAGCAGCTGCTGGGTATTTGGGAACAGGCAGGCAGGAGAGAAACTTCCACATACATGACATTACACACAGAGAAAGAGAACTTAGAACACACAGCTCTAAATGTGATGTCTCCATCAAATGTCTCCCCTCAAGAGCTCAGGGAATGCCATGGAAGAGGAGCCAGGAGTCGGGGAGACAGAGTTGATGGAGGACACGAGGAGAACAAGGCCCTCTAAGACAGCTGAGCAAAGTTCTTATGAACTCAGACGACTGGAGCAGCAGAGGTCCTGCGTGGGTCTGCACAGGCCCCCTGCATATATACTATAGCTTTCAGTTTATACTTTTATGGGACTCCTGAATGTGAGAATGAGTGGGTCTCTGCTTGTGCCTTCTCTTATGGGTCTTTTATTTTTCAGTTGACTTGTC
Organism: Peromyscus leucopus; assembly: GCF_004664715.2. Classification (NCBI taxonomy): domain Eukaryota; kingdom Metazoa; phylum Chordata; class Mammalia; order Rodentia; family Cricetidae; genus Peromyscus; species Peromyscus leucopus. The sequence goes on from NC_051078.1 coordinate 1,405,181, forward strand.
CAACCGCAATATGATGGTTTTTACTTACTATATTTTGTTTTGTTATGTTTTGTTGTTCTCTCTTAGAAGCCTGTTATTTATAATGAGAGACAGAAAGGGAGTGGATATGGATGAGAGATGGGGAGGGTAGAAACTGAGAGAAGTAGAGGGAGGGGAAACTGTATTCAGATTATACTTTATGAGAAAAGAGTCTATGTTTAATGAAGGCAGAAAATGTAAAAAAAAAAAAAAAAAAAAAAAAAAAAAAAAAAAAAAAAAAAAAACCACTTCTTCAAGATTCCATATAGAATGACAATCAGCTAAGACGTTAAGACTCGTGAACTGAACAACTATTGGATTCTTGGCCTTACTTTTGGGAGGCAGCCATTGTTGGTCCAGTCTAACAACAACCCTTAAGCCACTCTAGTAAATCCACTATATGTGTGGGGGGGGGGGTATGTGTAAGCCACGTATATACACACACAACAACAACAACAAAAACAACAACACTATCAGTTCTGTTTTCTTAGAGAACCCTGGGTAAAACACTTCACTTTCTCCCAATTCCACAGTTATTGCTTCAGTTCCCACAAGGCTATTACTCTGACTCATACATGGAGGCAGCTTCCTCATGGGTCTGTTTGGAGCATCTTCCCTAGTTACCTGTTAGATTTAATTCCCAGTACTATTTTTGAGAGAGGCTAATTAGCATTTCCTGGGCCTGAGTCTCATGGCAATCGCTTATCCTCCAATGGTCTCTGCAGAGTAAATTAAACAAGAAGTACATTATTTAATCTGATATAAAGTTGAAAAGACGCCCATGACCACCCCTTCAGACAAAATACAAGAAGTGACACTCTCAAGAGTTCACTGTTCCTGCATCCTGTTGCTTTCAATAGGCAGCCTCTTCGGGAATTACAGGTGGAGTCTGTGTGGACCAATGAAAGGGGCAGTAAGTTAAAGATGAGGAGATCTAGAATCTTTCTTTCTGACAACCTCCCCAGAAGCCTGTACCTGTGCTTTGTGAGAAAGGAGTGCACATGTTTTGTCAGATAGGAATGTTCCATTGGGTTACAAATTCCATCTACATCTGATGTCTCCATTCTGACTCACAGCACCAAGAATCCAGAAGCCTGAGTCTGTGCTTTGTGAGAAATCAGGGAACAGGTTAGTATTAAAAACTAAGTTTTACGGGCGTTGGTGGCACACGCCTTTAATCCCCGCACTCGGGAGGCAGAGCCAGGCGGATCTCTGTGAGTTCAAGGCCAGCATGGTCTACAGAGCCAGTTCCAGGACAGGTCCCAAAGCTACACAGAGTAACCCTGTCTCCAAAAAAAAGTAAGTTTTAGTATTAGTTACTATTCCAACATCCATCCTCATCCACCCTCTCCATTCTGACTCACCCCACTTAAGACCCAGAGGCAAATCCCTCAGTACCTTTCCTGTGTTAAAAAGTGAGTATGTTCACCCTTTCTTGGGTCTGAAGACATCTGAATGTTTTCTACTACCCTTTCTGCAACTTTGTTTTTAGTAAAGAACACATTTTGACCTGTTTTGAACATTTTTAATAGTCAAGGTAACCATGAAGTAAAAAGAAAAGTCTTCTGTCCTTTACACAAAAGAACAACTCTGGGCAACTTGGATTTTTCCAAACGCTAGTCTGTGCACACAAAGATAGAATCACACTGTGTGGTGGGGGACAGCTTGCTATTTTGATGGTATATTATAGTCATATCTAAGTCACAAAATATAAATTTCCCATATTATTCCACTATAGAAACAATTATTTTTTCATTTACCTACTCATTTAATTTTATTGTTTACAATATTTTATTAATAGAAGGATGAAATGAAAATATGTGCACATTGACCCATGTGTGCTTGTGCTGAATCCATTAGATTCTGAATCCATTCATATCTGATTATATATGAATAAGAAGCTTTGAAAGATAAAGCAGAGAAATTCTCCAAAAAGAGAATACTAATGAACAGAAAGTGTTCCAAAAACCCAACTACCATAGAAAACCTTTACAAAGTCTCCTCGAACAGAGTGAGCAAACACTGAAAGACCTGTGGGAGAGCTCGGGAAACCCTTCCTAAGAATATTGAAAATCTTGAATAACAATCCCATTGCAGTAAAACAAAAAAAAGGAAAGAGAAAGAAACAGAGACAGAGAGACAGAGAGAGACAAAGAGAGAAAGAGAGAGAGAGAGAGAGAGAGAGAGAGAGAGAGAGAGAGAGAGAGAGAGATTCACACAGAACTCAGTATTTGAAGGTTTTTTTTTTTAGCTATGTCCTATGCACAAAATCTAAAACACATAAAGAGGGCCACAAGAAGGAGAGAGAGATGGGAAGATGGAGAAAGAATGGGACTCCATCCTACCCTGTGCCTTGGGTTCTTAGCAAACAGAGATTAAAGCAGAATAGAATATACAGAATAAAGCAGGTGACGAATGTGTTGGAGATGGCAGCAATAGAGTGGATCATCAAGACACTAAGGCTGGGGAGAGGTGGGAGGTGCTGCTACATCCTCTGAGATTTGAAGTAAGAATAAGGCATAAAAACTAAAATTGAAGAAGATGCACCCAGGAAAGCCCAGGTGGGCATGGCACTGCTCTCATCCAAGACATAGGACACACATTTTAAAAGAGACTTTGTGAAGGGCAAGTTTCAAACAAGCAGACATGGTGTTTGGATGATGCAGAACAGTTGAATTTCCTAAAAACAAACTTTCAGGAAGACTCTGAGGCTTCCTCTCTGTACTGCTAAGCTCAGTTCACCTTCCTCACCCACTTCTCTCTTTCTCAGCTTCACAGGGTATCAAAGCAGATGATGAAAAATCAGACTTTCAGTGATTTCATTCTCCTGGGACTCACAGATGCACCAGAGCTTCAAATCTGTGTTTTCCTATTCCTCCTCCTCACATACATTCTCAGCATTATGGGAAATCTCACCATCATCATCCTCACACTGCTGGATTCCCACCTCCAGACACCCATGTACTTCTTCCTCAGGAACTTCTCCTTCCTGGAAATCTCCTTCACATCCACTTTTACTCCTCGAATGCTTGTCAGCATCTCTACAGGAATTAAGACCATCAGCTTTGCTGGCTGCTTCACTCAGTACTTCTTTGCCATCTTCTTTGGAGCCACTGAGTTTTACCTTCTGACTGCCATGTCCTATGACCGCTATGTGGCCATTTGCAAACCCCTGCACTACACCACCATCATGAGCAACAGGGTCTGCACCCTGCTGGTCCTCTGCTCTTGGCTGAGTGGCTTCCTAATCATCTTATTCCCAATCATCTTGACTAGTCAGCTGGACTTCTGTGCATCCAATGTGCTCAATCATTATTACTGTGACTATGGGCCCCTCATAGAAATAGCTTGCTCAGACACAAAGCTGCTGGAACTCTTTGATTTTGTCTTAGCAGTGGTGACCTTGATAGTCACCCTGGTGCTGGAGATTCTCTCCTACACTCGCATCATCAGGACCATTCTGAAGATCCCTTCTGCACAGCAGAGGAAGAAGGCCTTTTCCACATGTTCCTCCCACATGGTTGTCATCTCCCTCTCTTATGGAAGCTGCATCTTCATGTACATAAAGCCTTCAGCAACAGAAGGAGTTGCCTTCAATAAGGGTGTGGCTGTGCTCAATAACTCAGTTGCCCCTTTACTGAACCCGTTCATTTACACTCTAAGGAATAAGCAAGTAAAACAAGCTTTCAATGATGTGGTCAGAAAAATAATGCATCTTTATTCATATTAGTGTCCTCAAAATAAAAGGAAATGTTGGTTGACATTCAGGCTATGCCTCCTCTTTGTTGAAGTGAATTCTCAGGAAAGCTTGGTGTGAGCTGGTGTCCACAGTCTGTTTCAAACCAGTTCAAGAATTTCTGTTATCTACCTTTAAAGAAAGAAAGAGGGGGCAGGAGAGATGGCCCAGAGGTTAAGAGCACTGGCTGCTCTTACAGAGGTCCTAAGTTCAATTTCCAGCAACCACGTGGTGGCTCAGAACCACCTGTAATGAGATCTAGTTCCCTCTTCTGGCTGCAGGTATACATGCAGGCAGAACACTGTGTATATAATAAATAAATAAATAAATATTTAAAAAAAAAAGAAAAAAAGGAATGAAAGAATGAGTTATTGTATTCCCCCAAATATTGTGTGTGCTAATAAACTTATCTGGGGTCAGAGACAGAGCAGCCATAATATTAAACATAAAGGATAGACAGTGGTAGCACATGCCTTTAATCCTAGCATTCCAGAAGCAGAAATCCATGTGTTCAAGGATATAGACAGGCATGGTGACTCATCATGCCTTTAATCCCAGAAAGCAAGCCTTTAATCCCAGGGAGTGGTGGTAGAAAGCAGAAAGGTATATAAGGTGTGAGGACCAGAAACTAGAAGCATTTGGCTGGTTAAGCATTTGGCCTGGTTAAGCATTTTGGCCTGGTTAAGAATTTCGCTGGTTAAGCATTCAGGCTTTTGAGCAGCAATTCAGCTGAGACCCATTCTGGATGAGGACTCAGAGGCCTCCAGTCTGAGGAAACAAGACCAGCTGAGGATCCGGTGAGGTGAGGTAGCTGTGGCTTATTCTGGCTCTCTGATCTTCCAGTGTTCACCCCAATAACTGGCCTCAGGTTTGATTTTATTAATAAGAACATTTAAGATTCATGATACAAAAAGGGCAGAAAAATTATCTTGGCAGACTGTGTACAGAATACAACTAGCTAAAATTCTTTTGCTTGTCATAAATTGGAGGATCAGCCTAATGACTGCACCTCTATTATTTCAATCATCATCTCTTAACTCCTCAATTGATAATTATCAAAAATGCAAACAGTGTCAGAAATTGCTACCTCTTTCTCAGAAGAGATTATTATACTATGCAGAATATTCTTTTCTAGATCACTTTTCTTTGGGCTTTAAACAATTGCTTTCTAGAGTTTCTTACTCTGATAATTCTTAAGATTGCCTCTCTGGCTAAGGCGATTGCTACGCAGACAAAATGCTTGCTTTGAAAATTTGAACCTGTGTTCAGATCCCAGCACTTCTGTACTAGCTGGGCACAATGGCTTACACTGTAACCCTAACATGCAAGAAAGGGCCAAAGACAAGCTGATTCCAAATATTCACTGGTCAATGGCCTGAAAGGTAAACCACAGGTTCAGTGAGAATTCCTGTCTCAAATAATAAGTTGACAAGCCATTGAGGAAAGACACCAGATGTCAATATCTGGCCTCCACACCCTCACCTATTGGCAAGTATACACACACAGAGACACACAGAGAGAGAGAGAGAGACAGAGAGACAGAGAGACAGAGAGAGCCCAATTTTTTAAGAAATCTCTTCAAATCTTGCAAAGTCATTTCCTATTATATAGCAATGGATTTCATGAGTACTCCCACCCAAGAACATTTCTAACTGTTCCTGAGAACAAAATAAAAACTGTTATGATGGAATTATCTAGACTCTTTTTAAAAGAAGACTCAGAAAAAGAAAATTACAGGCAATCTTGGCCGTAATAGAAATCTACTAAATGACCATGAAGTAAGGGCATGCCTGAGATTTAAAGAACACATAAAAAATGATTTCTGGAGAGACTAGGATGAATATTTAGGGTGCGTTGCCATGTTCTACTATATCCACAATACCCTGCATTCAAAGACTCTTAAATGCTTCTTTGACCTTGCCAATCATTGTAGTCATAGCACCTGAGTTCCTGTACACACAGAGCCATCTGGGTTCTAATAGGTCAGTTCCCATTGTCTCCATGACCACTCCTCCTACTATTATTCTTTGTAAATGAAAACCATCACTGAATCGTGGTGGTTCTGGTGCCTTCTCAAAATTATCAACCTCACATCCTGGGTAGATGTAGGGCCTCATAAGGGACAAATATTTTAGTCCAAACTATGTGGCCAAAGCTGCCAAATTCTGATGCTTACTGAAGCTAGAACATAGCCCCCTTGTTCATCTACGTCTTCAACAACTTTCTGTTTTCCATGTTTTCCTTCACTGCCTAAGCTTGGCTGTCCTGGAACTTGCTCTCTACCAGTCTCTGCCTCTGGAGTGCAGGGATTAAAAGCGTGCACCACCACACCTGTCTATGAGCCTTTCCTTAATTCCTTTTCACAAGTTGGAAATGTAGCAGTGTGGGATCTGGTCCTGAGGTCACTGCTCCCTTTATTCCATTTCTTAATCTACACTTTTCTATATGAAATAAAACATGAAAATCACTCAGAAGTGTTCAGAGCCTCTGACAGGAACTCCTGGACATCTTTCACAGGGACTACAAAACACTAAAATGAAGGGAATGCTCCACAGGAGGGGAGACCAGAGCTGCCCCATCTGCCTCTGTCTCCCTCCCTCTCTCCATCTCTGTGTCTGTTTCTCATTCTCACTCTCTTTTTAACATCTTTTCCTTTTTGCCAAACCCAGCAACACAATTGGTGAGCTGGATTGAACAAGTGCTGTTTGTGACACTCTGTGGTCTCAGTTTGGACATACACAGCACTAGTACCTAGCAAATCCATTCCAAAACTCTTATACTGTGACAGCAATTCCAGTGCAAAGTCCAAATAGGAACTACAAAGGAGGGCCCAGGTCTGAGGCTTACAACATGTGTGAATAACAAAGAGTCCAGATTCTCAAGGTATGACATCCAGAGTCTAGATACAAGTAAGTGGGTGCTTGGCTCCCTCTAGTGGGACATCGTGTTCTTGCAATATTACACACACCTTGCTCTGCACTTTTTAAAGATAATAATTATAAAAATACTTTAAATAAAAAGGTAAAACAACTTAAAGTTCTCCTGTGATTGAACCACTGCTTGAAGAATCATCTAAGCAAGCATTGCCCTCAAATGCAGACTGTTTCAATTTTGAGAAAATGTCAAACACTCTCTCTTTTCCCTGCTCAAAAATCAATCCAATGGGGGTCAGAGACTTTAATGTACAACCTAAAACTTTGACACTGTTAGGGAGAAAATAGGTAAAAATCTTCAAAATACAAGAAAGGGCAAGTACTCTAACAAGGGCTCCAATAGCACTTGAAATCATCCCAAGAATTGAGAGAGGGCAATAGATTAAAGTAATTCCACACTACAAAGGAAATTACCACAAATCTCCTTTTTAAAATGGCCAACTCTATATCACATGGGAGATTGATATCTAAGATACAAAAGTCAAAAACAAAAAAGTTATCCAATCAATAAATGAACTAATGGAGTATATACAGTTCTCAAAAGAAGAAATACAAATGGTCAAGGGGTACTTGAAAAATGTCCAACATCCTTAGCCATCAAGGAAATACAAATTGAAATTGCTTTGAAATTCGACCTCACCTTAGTCAGGATGGCTATCATCAAGAAAACAAATGATGACAGATTCTGTCAAAGTTGTCAGGAAGGAAGAATCCTGACGCTGCAGATGAGAGTGTAAGCTGATGCCTCCACTGTGGGAATCAACACGGGGGCTGTGTTACTTCCCTGAACAGCAAACAGCCATGTAGAGACGGCAAGGTCTATCTCAGCTTGTAGTTCAAGACATCACAATTCTCAAATTTGTCTGCATGGTACACCATTCTGCCATCACAATGCTGTTTCATTACACACGTGTTCAGTTTTCTGTCACAAAGATGCATTGTGATAACACGGCTCAACCATGACATCGCAATACAATGCCTTCACAACACTCAACTGTTTTTAGATAACAAAGTCCCATTAAACCATCACAGTGATGCGTCGTGAAATCACAGCTTCACTGTGACATCAAAATGCCACATTCTGTATTACAGGGCTCAACCTTGTCTTCACAATCCATCCTTGTGCCACCACAATGCTCCATTTTGGCATATCAGTGCTCAGTGGGGCCATCACATTGGTGCATTGTAGTATCACATCACAATGGTCCATGGGCCAATATGATCCTGCAATGTGACATCACAATGCACCATTGTGCTGAAACAATTTTTCATTGTGACATCATAGCTCCTAAGTGAGGTTCCCCACTGTGACACCACTAGGCTCCATTCAATATCAATATGATGTCATCACACCACAATGCTACATTCTGCCCTCAGAGTCCTTCATTGTGCCACCACAATCCTCCATTTACATAACAATGCTCATTGTGATATCACAGCTCCTTTGAAATCTAACAGTGCTCCATTGTAGCACCATAGTGCTGCACTGTGATGTCACTGGTTCTACTGCTATATCACATGACCTGTTGTGCCATTATAACTCTCCACTTTATATGGCAAAGCTCATTTATGCCATCACATGGTGCATTTTGACATCACAGCTCCACTCTAACATTACAGTGTTCCATTGTGACATTGAAATCAAATTTGCCATCAAATGTTACACTGAACCATCAAAATGCTCCATTGTGTCATCACAGACTCCATTATGACATCACAACACTCAACTGTGCCAACATGAAGCTGCCTTGTGGTATCACACTCTATCATGACATTATGATGTTCCACATTGACATCACAATGTTTCATTGTACCATCACATTACTTCATATTTATATGAAAGTGCTCAATTGGGCCACTACAATGATGCATTGTGACATCTCAGAAACATTATCATATCTTAATGCTTCATTTTTTCATAACAATCATCAACTTTGCCATCACAATAGTACGTTTTGGCTTCACATCTCCACTATCAAATCACAATGCTGCACTGTGACCTCATGTTGTTCAGTTTTACTTTGACATTGCTGCATTGTTCCATCGAAGCTCCCCTGTGAAACCACAAGGCTCAATATTGCCATTGTGATGCTGCTTCTCTGCAAAGATAAAGTTCCAGATACCATGTCAATGCTCTACTGTGACATTTTGTTAGTCCCACCTGAATGCTCCATTGCTGCATCACAATGTTCCATTAATGCCATCAGGATATATCAGGGGAGGTGGCACAGATAATAGGCAGGTATGATCTGCTGGAATCCCCAGGGAATAAGCTAAGGATAGTTGGATAACAGCTATCAAAAGAGGTGGGTAGCAGTTTAAACTCTGCAGTTTAGTAAAATGGGAAATTTTGCGAAGTAAACAGGGTAGGGGGATCAAGTTTGGCTCAGAGGGATTGGCAGGTGTGCGGAGCTAGCTCTCCCAGTGAGAAAGGGTGACTGCAGCCGTGATTAAGACAGAGAGCCTCAGAGAAGCAGTATAGTCCTCTAAGTAACAGATACTTTAAAGAGGAAAAAAAGAGGAGGGAACGATGTGCAGACCAGCGGCAAATGAAAGATGGTGCCGAAAAAAAACCCTCTTCTCTCACAGGAGCAGCAGCCAGTGCTCTGTCACCCCAGATCCACGAGTCACACTCACGGGAAACTCAGAGCAAGTGCCACAAGACTACAGGTAGAAACATGTCAACAGAAAAACTCTAAATAGGGGAGGAAAACTGAGTCAGAATCATTGAATCACACAGAATTCGTTGAACTGGAAACCTGGTCAGAGCCAAAGTGTGCAGGGCAACAGAAACAAAAATTCCAAGCACCATGCTGGAGGACTGCCTGGAGGAGGTGCCAACATTCACAAATGGATTCCTGTAGGACCACCCTGAGGTGTGATGAGTACCTGTGACCTGACTTCATGAAGGATAGCTCACCAATGGGACCAGTATCTGGGACCCTACCTTGCAAAGAACCATCTAAAAGAATGATAGACATCTGAGAGCCTCCTCATATCCTTCTGCTTCACATTTTGCTCTCTCTCTCTCTCTCTCTCTCTCTCTCTCTCTCTCTCTCTCTCTCTCTCTCTCTCATTGTTAACAGTAGCCCTGCCATGGCCTGGATGCTCTCCTGTCTTGAAATTTCCTTCACCACACATGTTAGTCCATCACCTTTCAATTCAGTCCTCACTCAAATTCTCAGGACACTGGCATAATGAAACTTGACTCTTTCCTATATGATCGTATTCATGGCCCCAGCCTAGTTCCCATGGAATCTGCACTGGTTGATTTTTCTGTTGTTGTTGTATCAAAATGATACAAGCTATGTAGTCATCTGGAAGAAGAAACCTCAGTTGAGAAGATCCCTCCATCAGATTGTCTATAGGCAAATCTATGGGGGCATTTTCTTGATTATTGATTTATGGGATGCCCAACCCAAATGGGGGTGGTACGACCCTGGGCAGGTGGTCCTGGATCATATAAGAACACCAGCTGAGCAAACCATAGACACAAAGTCAGTAAGCAATGTTCCCTCAAGTTTCTGCTTCAGGTTTTGCCTCCAGGTCCCTGCCTTGAGTTTCTACCTGGACTTGCCTTCATGGTGAACTGTAAGCCATAAGATGAAATGAATGAACCCTTTCCCTCCCTAGTGGCTTTTGGTCATAGTCTTTATCAAAGTGAGAGAAACAAAGCAGAGTCCTTGTTCCCCTGTGAAACCTCATGAGCTGGGTCTCCCACCAGAATGGCTCATTGAGCTCTACTTGTGTCAATCAAGGGATTTCCTAGCCCAAAGTTCCCAACTTCTCTATACTATTCCAACAATCAAGAGCTCAAGAACTGCATGGTCAGGTTTTCCCAGCAGTACCCCCACTTATTGGTACCAAATTTCTGTATTTGTTACATTTCCTGTTGTGATAAAATGCCCTGGCAAGACTTTATTGTTTTCTTCCAGTACTTTATTGTTTTCTTGCAGGACTCTATTGTTTTCTTCCAGGACTTTATTGTTTTCTTGCAGGGCTTTATTGTTTTCTTCTAATTTGTTTGCCCTTTCCTCTAGTAGTTTACAGCGTTCTTCCAATTTTCTTGTCTTTTCCTCTGCACAAGCCTCTACCTTCTTCATGAAGTTACTCATAAGGCTACTTTCTTCTGCTTCTTCCAATTTTTGGTGTTCAGGTCTAGATGTTGGAGGCAGGCTAGGTTCTGGTGATGCTGTATTGCTCTTCATTTTGTTGTATGTACTTCTGCCTTGATGTCTGCCCATCTCCTTGTGGTTCCTTCTTGGTCTTATCAGTGTACTTGTTTCAGAAAGAGCTGACAGATTCAGGAAGTCTCTCTCTCTTGTCCAAAAGGGAGTTCTCTTGTCCAACTCTGGTCCAGAAGGGAAGTCGGGGGGCAGGATGGGAGCTGGTGGCCGGTCTCTAAGTCTCAGGAAGTGACTGGGGTCTCGGGCAGATGGGCGTGGGGGCAGGGTGCGGAGATTGCAGGGCTGCCGGGGGGCTTGGAAAAGGGGATCCCTCCCAGTGGGCTAGAAGGGGACCTGCCCGGTGGCCAGAACCTGGGGCCAAGTTGGGCAGGTCTTCCCAGAGTGGCTGGTGCCCAGGGATAGGGTCCGGGTTGACCCCGGATACTCAGCTCTGGTGGGGGGGGGGGCTGGGGGGAGGGGGAGGGGGCGAGAGGGGGAGAACAGGGGAATCTGTGGCTATTAGGTTGAACTGAATGGTGTTATAAAATAAAAAAAAAATAAGCCATGATAACATTATTAATAGACAGTATGGAATCTGAGGAATACAAAGAGGGTAGTGGCTAATGATAAAAATATGAATTGCAAATAGCATATTGCAAGCCACCTTATATTTCTAAATATTGTATAAAACTAATTTGCATAAAAATATAATTTTTCTATATAAAGTAATGATGAAAAAAATGCCCTGGCAAAAGTAACTTAAAGGAGAAAGGGTTTCTTTCAGTTCACAGTTCAAAAGTACTGTCGATTGTGGTGAGATGTCCCAGTGGCAAGATCTTGAAGCAGTTGATCACTGACCCATTGCATCACAGTCAGGAAGCAGGAAACAGTGAATGCTCATAGTCAGCTCCCTTTCTCCTTTTCTTGCAGTCCAGACCTGAGCCCAGGGAATTGTGATGCCCACTTTTAGAGTGGTTCTTCTACCTCAGTGAACCTAATTAAGATAATCCCTCACAGGCATCCCAGTGGCTTGTCTCCTAAGTAACTCCAGATCCTGTGAAGCCAATCATATCAACCATAATGCCTCTTCTAAGCTGGCATGCCAGACCTTCAGATGAAGGTCCTTCGGAAGAGGTGGAATGTGAGCTGAGACCTGATATATCATCCATAAGCTTTTGGGGATGAGTGTTGGAGCACCACCCTTGATAAGACCTGGCAAGGAATTTGTCAAGATGAAGCCACTGCCGCAACTGCTACCTCCAACATCATCTAACTTCCACCTTTATCCTTGCCAAGAAGGATGGATGCCCCAGACCCTGCCTCTTGACCCCCATGGTGCTGAGAGCACTTCTACCATAAAAAAAACCATGACATAATTTGTCAGAGGGAAGGGGTGAAGCAGGAAAAGCCTCTGCCTCAATTCTTCTGTCTTCCATGTTTCCCAGAGGTGCCTCACCTTGGCTGAAGTTAGGCTATGAGTGGAACTTGAGTTATGGGAGAGTTTAGGGAGTTTAATCTTCAGCTGTCTAGACTCCAGAAAGAGAAACACAAGCGTGGCTTTTCTCCCCTCTCCCTTTGAGTGGACTGAAGGAATAGTCAGTGATGTGTGTTGAACACCTCTTCTAAGCTGTGTGCCAGTCCCTTCTAAGCCTTAAAGCCATGGCTCTGAGCAAAGCCAAGCCTCTGCCTTTGTAGACTATACCCTCTAGCAAAGAAGGCTTGAGCTAAATACACACTCAAGCAAAAGAGCAAATGTTATCGTTCTGAAGTAGGTATACGCCGTGAGGTATATAAGAGTGGCCACCATATGGTCCTACTTGAGGGATGTTCAAGAAGGTCCTGCTGAAGAGGTGGAATGTGAGTTGAGGCTCAAATAATGTCAAGTTACCTGTGGTTTAAAGTATGAGCTTGTGGACAATATGAGCAAAGTACAATGGCATGTATGTGAAAACTGTATCATGACACCCATTCTTTCTTGTTTGTTAATTTAAAAATTAAATTAAAAATAGATAAATGTTTTTAAAAACAATAAAGTTTATTTTCATCCATTAAAAAAAGGAATTTGCAGGCAGAGAGCCTAAATGCCTAGGAAAGAAGAATCAAACCAGCAGAAACATATAATGTGAGTAATTATAAAGATGTGAAATGTGTGCGGAGGGTTGATGGTTGGTGAGTATGAGGTGTTCCTAGAATGCTTTCTGGGAGAAGCAGCTCCTGGCAGGGCCTCCAGCCTTCTCATACCATGAGTAACATTTGGATTGTACATCTGGGTAAAACACAGTGAATTTGTCGGGAACTTGGAAAATGATCCCACATAGAAAACTTCATTGCATTTTGTACTACAAAATTATTAGGAAAATATGCCACTAGAGAAGTATTTAAATACTGATTTATGTAATAGTTCCCAAACACTGATTGCATCTGTGAACATAATTTTTACATTAGGTTTTGTGCCTGAAAAATAGCTAACTGTCCAGACATATAAAGCACACCTTACTCATAGCACTTAAGAGGCAGAGGCAGGTGAATCTCTGTGAGTTCACGGCCAGCCTGACCTCCATAGCAAGTTCCAGGCCAGCCAAGGCTACATAGTGAGACCCTGTATTAAAACAACAACAAAAACTGGTAATGTTGAAAATTCTTATACTGATGATAAGTGTTTCATATCCAGTTATACCTTCTTAGTATCAAGTATTTGAGAATAATAGATGCTGGAAAGTCTTGAATGTGCATGCATGGATTGCTGTGTGGTCAGCTTAGATACTTGAATGGGACATAACAGACAGAAGTGTACCTATGAACAAGGGAACAGAAGCCAACAGTCACCACAGAGAGGTGATCGAGCCCTCAGGAGTCCAGGGGCTCACAACTCCAACATCTGAAGCCCTCACCTTAAGCTTGCATTGAACGTTCAGACAATGACTCTGCCTGAAAGTAGTCCCTTGGGTTACATTTTGATGTATCTTGGTGTATTTTCAATCCACATGTCTCACCTTATCCTTGGTCATCTAAGGAAAAGTGACTCACATTTGCCTTATTCTTTTCATCTCAAGAAATTTTCAAAATACTTTCCTCATCCTTCTTTTCTTTGGGTCATCTAACCTCAACTCCTTCCTGACCCTTAGACAACATCCCTGCCCTGAAACTTGAGGGGAAGGCGCTCAATTGAGCAATAAAACACACTAAAAATTCTTGTGGAAGGTAATTTGGCAAAGTATTTCAAAAACACTTTTACTCAGCAATCCTGTTTCAGGGAGTTGTACTAGAGAAAGTGTAGGTAAAGATATGTGTGAGTACGTTTATCTCAATGTCCATGACAAACATTAACTGCTATGACAGGACATTGCTTAAGATGATAGAATCCATACTGTAAGATATGACAGAGACATTGAAGAAACTCCCTAGGAGCCATGGCATAACATGTTCAAATGCCTTCAATAGAGTAGAAGCTGTGAAAACACAGTTTAGACAATATAATCTTATTTTTATTTTTTGTAAACACGCATGTATACAAATACTGAGCAAAAGCAGGCAGCAGCAATTTCCCAAAAACATTATTAACATTCTGATGATAGATATATTTTCTTCTGTATGCAAATTTATTACAACTAACAGAGTTACTTTTTGCAAACTGGGAAAGAAACTCCATGCTGTTTCTAGGCTTTCTTTTATACCTTGGGCACCTTTTCCCTGCCTCTACTTCTCCTACTTATGACTAATAGCTGAGGAGGTTTCTAAAACAATCAAGAGCTGACTTTCCAGAAAAAACCAGACATGTGCCAAATCCCTCCAACCAACAACCAAAGTGGACACCAAGTGAAAATAGTGAACAGTTTGTTGCCAAAAAAAAAGGTACACATAAAGTAAAAGTAAGTTTAAAAAAGAACATAAAGGGGCAGGAGAGATTGCTCAGTGGTTAAGAGCACTGACTGCTCTTCCATGGGACCCAGATTCAATTCCCAGCATTAGCAAAGTAGCTCACAACTGTCTGTAAGTCAAGTACCAAGGGACCTGACACCCATGACAAAACATATAAAATAAAAAATAAGTAAAAAAAGAAACCAGTGCAATTTCAAGAATTGAAGGCTACATCAAACTTCAGAACAGGGGGGAGAAGGCAGTATGTGTCCTCTACCTGAGACCAAAGGAGGGAATGAAAGGCATTTTTTTTTAGGCAGCTGGAAAGAAAGTTAAGTCGAGAACACCAACATCTTAAGAGGGTCCAAGGAGATAGGGATAATTCAGGAGACAAGTAATTAAATAGACTAAGGCTACAGCAATACCAAGCAAGACTCAGGAGCTGAACTTGCAAACCAGCCAGTTGCTGTCCCTGTCGCTTACCGGCATATGGGAATGATGTCAGAGAGAAAGGCTTACAATAAGGACTCTCTGGGAGAAGCAGGAATGGATGTCTCAAGAGCATAACCCCAGGAAGGCACTAAACCTCAGCAATGACCGGAATTACATCATCACACAAGGTTATCTCAGCAGCCGTCCCCTTGACCTCCAGTCCAGTCCTCCGCTCAGCTCTTATCATGAAGCCCAGTCAAAGTCTTAAGACCAGGTCCCGGAATCAGAGCTCTGAACAATACACCAGTGTCTTGGATGCTCATGGTGGGTGGAACACATCAATGCACAACAGACTGTACTCCGAGGTCTCAGCTTCTCTTTTTCCTTGAGAATGTCCAGGGATCAGGCCCTTAGATCCAAGATCATGGGAGGAAGGTGGAGTATGGTCAAGGAACCCCAAGGTATCTCTTCATGAGCCGCCTCATGGCCCCTATGACCTCCTTATTCCTCAGAGTGTAAACAAAAGGGTTGCACATGGGGGTGACAACCGTGTAGAAAATGGAAAGAATCTGGTCTGTGTCCCCAAGAGAATCTGCCTGGGGCCTCATGTAAGCCGCAGTTGCCGTCCCATAAAAGAGTATGACCACAAACAGGTGGGAGGAGCAGGTAGAAAAGATCTTTTGACGTCCCTCGGATGTTGCAACACCAAGTATAGTGGCAATGATACAGGCGTAAGAGGCCACAATCAACGAGAAGGGCGAGAAGATAAAAGCTACCGTGATGAAGAGATTCCCCACTTCACCCCAGAAAGTGCTTGTACTGGCCAGTCTCAGCACAGGCAGGATGTCACACAGGAAGTGATGGATGGTGTTGGCACCACGGAAAGGCAAAGTGAAGATGCAGACAGAGTGAATGGTGCCAGTGATGATGCCCGCAAAGTAAGAGGCGCCCACCATGCTGGCACATGTTACCTGGTTCATCAGCGTGGTATATTGCAGGGGACAGCAGATGGCAGCATATCGGTCATAAGCCATGGCAGTGAGCAAACAGCATTCGGCAATGCCAAAAAGGGCAAAGAAGTACATCTGAGTGAAGCAGCTGGCCCGGGGGATGGTGGGGCAGGAGGCCCGGAGGTCAGTCAACATCCTAGGCACAATGGTGGTGGTGTAGAGGATCTCCACCACGGAGAAGTGACGCAGGAAGAAGTACATGGGGGAGTGGAGGGCAGAGTCCGCCAGCGTGAGGAGGATGATCAGAGAGTTGCCCAGCAAGGTAACCACATAGATACACAGCACACCCCAAAACAGATGGCCCTGAAGAAAGCCAAAACCTGAGAACCCCAATAAAATGAACTCGGTTACTTCTGTACCATTGTCAAATCCCATGCTCCCAAAGCCAGACTAGAAAAAAGAGGGAGAAGAAACCTTTGCAGCAGGAAGGATGAAGAGTCGTCCATGAGAGCAGCTCAGCTTGCTGAGGAGGAGGAGGAGGAGGAGGTGGTGGAGGATGCCTAAGAGGATGTTGAGGAGGATGCTGAGGAGGAGGAGGAGGAAGAAGAGGAGGATGCTGAGAAGGATGCTGAGGAAAAGCCTTAGAACTTCAGCTGTTGCTGACTCCCCCCCTCCCCCCCAAAAAAAATCCCTCCAGAAAATGAAGAAAATCCAGAGAAGACGAGGCACACTTGGAGATCTTTTTGCTGTTGCAAGATTTCTCAGACAAGTCTGTACCACTCACCCAGGCAGGAGCTAGGAGCAAAAAGCTGGGGGCAAAAGCAGCTTCCTTCAAGAAGAGGGCTGAGGACGTGGACAGAAAACTGGGTGAGCAGACAGAGAGCAAATAATCTGGCAGAAGAGAAGTAGGTCCACCCAGAGGCAGAAAGTGAGTGGAACAGGCAAGAGCAGGAGACAGGAGCACAGATCTGAGGACCACAAAGGGCTGTGGAGCTTTTACCTGCAGATGGATCCCCACAGCCCTCAGAGTGCCTCTCCCTGGAGCACATCCCAGCAGATCAATCCCCTAAGGAGCTAATTCTCAACAGAGAGAGGAAAGTAGAGGAAGGTGGGGAAAAGGAGAAGCAGGGAGGAAGTGGCTTCCCCTTCATTGTGCCTAACCCTAAACTCCCTGCTGTTGGTGCTGGGTCTGGCGGGTCCTCCTCCTCACACCCAAGCACAAGGAGGAAGAACATGTGGAGGAGGATGGTGTGTACAGAGTCCTTCTGCTAAGCACCAAGTGAGCTGAGCTCAGAAACCCTGTGCTCTAACTCCTTGGCTGGTTTCTCTAGGTGGGATTGTCAGCCTTTGCCCAAGGGCTGCAAAGCCTTTCCTGCTCTCAGAATTAGCTGTTAGCATTCTTCCCATTCCTGGAAAACACCTTTTCACCCAATCCTGGGGATGGAACAGGTGGCCTTGTGGATTCTGGTTGGCTTCTCCCACTGGACTGTACCCACAACACTCCCAGCCCTGGCAAGCATTTGTAAACCCTTTTGTAAAATAGTGTTAATCCCTAAAGAAAATAACTATTGAAATAACAACTAGGCTGATTCTGGAAGAACTCCCAGCCCAACACAGAGCTTTGACTTACCATCCAGCTGCAGAGAGAAGCAGTAACCTCTGAGTGTCAGAAATGGAGAATACTCTTTAGAGCTCAGCCAGAAAAGATGGCACTCACAAGAGCAGATGACAGACAGAGGCAACCTGAGATGCCCAGTGAATCGAGACTAGAGAAACAGGGCAGGTCCTTTCTTTTCTTTTTTCTTTTTTTTTCCATTTTTTTTATTATTTTATTTTATTTTACAATACTATTCAGTTCTACATAAAAGCCACATATTCCCTTGTTCTCCCCCTTCCTGGACCCCTCCCCTTCCCCCCAGCCAACCCCCCATTCCCACCTCCTCCAGAGCAAGGCCTCCCCTGAGGACTGAGATCGACCTGATAGACTCAGTCCAGGCAGCAGGGCAGGTCCTTTCAATGATGTCACTTAAATAAGAAAAACATGGCCATAGCTTGGAACCCAGTTAGATAATCAAGGAATACTATTCAAGGTAGTCTGTTGTCTATTTGGCTCGTTTTCCTCTTGGGTGTGAAAGTGTGAGAAAGAGTCCAAAGAGGAGGCTAGGGAGAGGGCTCTGCAGATAAGAGTGCTTGCTGCTCCTAAGGAGATCTGGAGTTCAATTCCCAGTACCCACATGGCCAACTCACGGACAATCTCTTCCAGGGGATCCAACACACCCTCCTCAGGCACTGCATACACATTATACAGACATACATGCAGGCAAAACACCCAAACATATAAAATTTAAAAATTTCTTTAAAAAAAAATTACAAGTGGGGGCTGGAGAGATGGCTCAGAGGTTAAGAGCACTGCTTGCTCTTCCAAAGGTCCTGAGTTCAATTCCCAGCAACCACATGGTGGCTCACATCCATCTGTAATGAGATCTGGTGCCCTCTTCTGGCCTGCAGGGACACATCATGCAGAACACTGTATACATAAAAAATAAATAAATCTTTTAAAAAAATCACAAGTGAGTCTTGATAAACACACTGTAGCATGCACGCATGTGCACACACACAGGCATACACACACACACACACACACACACACACACACACACACACGAGTATGATCAACGGCGTGGTTAAAAAGAACTGTAATTATTCTATCGCATCTAATATTTTGTATAAGTTAACTCACAAGCAAAACAGGACTTTTAAGCCTCTATAAATCTTAATTTAGAGTAGTCACTTTGCTTTTTAGTTTTAGTTTTTATGACAATATTTTTTCTAAGAATCTGGATTAATATTAACATTCTAGGAACAAAAGGTTATACTGTGTTCAGCACATTTTCAAATAATGTAGAAGAATATGAAAAAGAGAGAAAGCACAAACAAAATGGTGTTTGAATGTTTGTGGTATTATTGTATTATATTTGCAAATTTGAAATAAGAGTTTGAACAAAAGTATAATGATAATAAATACTTTTGAATATTTAAGAATTTCAAGCTGGACATGGTGGTTCACAACTTTAATTCTAGTACTGGGAGACTGAAATAGAGATTTCTCTGAGCTTGAGGCTAGCCTGGACTACAGAGTAAGAGATCGTCTCTTTTAAAAAAAATCCAGCCGGGCGGTGGCGGCGCACGCCTTTAATCCCAGCACTTGGGAGGCAGAGGCAGGCGGATCTCTGTGAGTTCGAGGCCAGCCTGGACTACCAAGTGAGCTCCAGGAAAGGCGCAAAGCTACACAGAGAAACCCCGTCTCGAAAAAAACCAAAAAAAAAAAAAATCCAAATAACTTAGGTATTAGTTTGCCCTCTGTCTTAGATAGGTCTTCTATTGCTGTGATAAACCATGACCAAAAGCAACTTAGGGAGGAAAGGGTTTATTTCTTCTTACATCTCTCAGGTTACACTCCATCCCTGAGGGAAGTCAGAGCAGAAACTCAAACAGGACCCTGGAGGCAGGAACTGAAGCAGAGGCCATAGAGAAATGCTGTTAGTGTCTTGCTCCCCATGGCTTACTCAGCCTGCTTTCTTACACAACCCAGGACCTCCTGCCCAGGTGTGGCAGCATCCACAATGTTCTGGGCCCTCCCCCATCAACCACTAATTAAAAAAATGTCCCCCAGATTTGCATACATGCCAATTTCATGGAGTCATTTTCTCAATTATCGTTTTCTCTTCTCAGATAACTCTAGTTTGTGTCGTTACCAAAAAATAAAAAAAAAAAATCTATCTAGCAACTGAGAAGAATATCCAATGTTGACTTCTGGCCTCTGCCTCAGAGTGGGAGAACACAAGTGTGGGATGTGTGTCAAATTTCTAGTATAAGTGAGGAAAGGAGTATAAACCATAGGTCAGCTTGGCCAACAGTACCTCAGTCAAGAGACCAAGGCCAGCATCAACACTGGTAAAGGTGAGGTTCATACCTTTAATAGGACATAATGAAAACATCATCCCTGTGCCTTTATTCCCATAGCTTCATGAGTAAAATGCCTCACAGACTCCAGTGGAAGCACATCCCTCAAAGTACCTGAGCAGTATCCCTCAAGGTCACCAAAATTAGACCATCTGAGAAACTACAGAAACATGACAACTAATGGAATACGCTATCTTGGATGGGGTCTTGGACATTAAGTAAGAACTTCAGGAATCTTAGGGGCTGGAGAGATTGCTCAGTGGTTAAGAGCACTGGCTGCTCTTCTGGAGGACCTGAGTTTGATTCCCAACACTCACATGGTAGATCACAACTGTCTGTAACTCCAGTCCCAGAGGATCTGATGCCTTCCTCTGTCTTCTGAGTGCACCAGGCACACATGTGGTGCACAGACATACATGAATGCAAAACACTCATACACACAAAACAATAAAATAAAAAAGTTTTAAATAAGGAAATCGGAATAAAATACAGACTTTAGTTAGTCATTATGCATTAGTTAATTAATAGTGATAAAAATGCCACATTAATTTCAAGTGTTACTAGTAAACAAAAGTTTTAGTAAATGGGAATTCTAGATGCTATCAGCAATTTTCTTGTGACTTAAAAACTATTCTAGATTGAAATGTTACTCTTTAAAAGACTCTGAAGGATAGAGGTGGTGTGAGGAATGATAGGGAGAATTTGGAGATAAGCTCAGTGCTTGTCTTGCAAGATGAATTCAGATCCTCAGCATCCGTATAAAAAGAAAGAAAGAAAAAAGACACAGTGATACACCTGTATTTCCAGCATTGAGAAGGCAGAGGTAGGTGAATTCCAGGAGCCTGCTGGCCAATCAGTAGAGCCAAATCCATGTGCCCGGGGTTCAGTGAGAGAACCTGTTTCAAAAAGCAAATTAAGAAACAACTGAGAAAAACAGCCAATACTGACTTCTGGTCTCCAAACGCTTGAGCGCAGACACACACACACACACACACACACACACACACACACACACACACGAGAGAGAGAGAGAGAGAGAGAGAGAGAGAGAGAGAGAGAGAGAGAGAGAGAGAGAGAGAGAATATTTTTGGGGGGGAAGGGTATTTTATTTTTTGCTAAAAGTAGCCCAGACTGACTCATGATCCTCCTGCCTGAGCATCTAGAGTGCTGAGATTATAGTAAAGTCACATGGCTTAAAAGTTTTGCTGAAAGAGATACCATGATAGAGGGAGACATCATAGGGATAGAGAGAAACCTGGTGCTCAGGAAGTTCCCAGGAATCCACAAGGATGACCCCACTTTAGACTATTAGCAATAGTGGAGAGGGTGCCTGAACTGGCTTACCCCAGTAATCAGATCAGTGAATACCCTAACCGTCATCATAGAGCCTTTCTCCAGTAACTGATGGAAGCTACATGCAAAGATCCACAGCCAAGCACCAGGCCGAGCTCCAGGAGTCCAGCTGAAGAGAGAGAAGAGGGATTCTATGAGCAAGGGGCATCAAGATCATGATGGGGAAACCTACAGAGACAACCAAACCAAACTAGTGGGAACTCATGAACTTTAGACCAACACCTGTGGAGCCTCCATGGGACTGGACTTGGCTCTCTGCATAAGCAAGACAGTTATGTAGCTTGATCTGCTTAAGGAGCCCCTGGCAGTAGGATCAGGATCCATCTCTGGTGCATGAGCGAACTTTTTGGAGCCTACTACCTATGGTGGGACACCTTGCACAGCCTTGAGGCAGGGGGAAGGGCTTGGACCTGCCTCAACTAAATGTACCAGGCTCTGCTGACTCCCCATGGGAGGCCTGACCTTCTTGTAGGAGGGAATGGAGGGTGGGCTGGGGGTGAAGGCTTGAGGGGTGAGAGGAGGGAAGAGGGGGATCTGTGGTTGGTATGTAAAAATGAATAATAAAATTTCTTAATTTAAAAAAATCAGAGAAGCAGAAAATTTTATTTGCTGACATGAGAAGTTTGGAATACATTATTAAATAAAGAAAACATTAAATTTTCAATACAAAATTTCTTCTGGTAGAGAGATAAATACATACCAGAGTATTAACAATGAAGAGTCTTAGTGAGGTGAATTTGAAGAATTACTTATGTTTTCGTTGGTCTTTTGTAGCTGAGAGATTAAGAGGTTCTGCAAACACATGGTGGCTCACAACCATCTATAATGAGATCTGATGCCTTCTTCTGGCACACACCAGATATACATGCAGTATAGATGGTATACATGCAGATAGAGTTCTCATCTATGTAAAATAAATATATCTTTAATATATATACGATATGCTGAGCATACAGTAGTGAAAATAGTACATAAAATATTACCCCAAAAGAGGTTTGCATAACTAAGCAGTCCTGGTCAAGGTGTCTATCAATCATCATTGCCTCAGCTCCAGCCTTTCTCACAAGGCAGCCTAATGTGTGTCAGAACTACATTAAAAGTCTGAAAGACAAACTCTCCCTCTGCCCCACACCAGGCCTCCACTTTTTTCAATCTTTCATCATCAGGTTCCTGGGAAAATACCAGTTTGTGGGGAACTGTTGTTTTAATGGCCTGGTAGCCTAAAGGCGGGACATGGATCTGTTCTTAGAATGTCTTAGCTCCAGCTAGAATGATTACACTACAACCAGTTAGGCAGCACACCCCTACTGTCCCCCCCAGGCAAAGATTCCCAGAATGCCAAAGAGCAAAGGACAAGGTATGAGGAAGCCCAGGATAAGGCCCAGGGTGCTTGGGAATGTCTGCTCACTCACAGGAGAGTCACTCTTACCTATACGAATATTTCCACACACGTGCTCTGTGGGTGAGTAATGCAGTCTGAGATGTGCCCTGGTGGAGGGACATGGAAGAAGTCACGGAGCTTTGGGGCTGTGTGTGATGTCATCCACGGCTCATCCCTGGTGCAGTGAGATTGTGTGTGATGTCATCCACAGCTCATCCCTGGTGCAGTGGGGGCTGTGTGTGATGTCATCCACAGCTCATCCCTGGTGCAGTGGGGGCTGTGTGTGATGTCATCCACGGCTCATCCCTGGTGCAGTGGGGCTGTGTGTGATGTCATCCACAGCTCATCCCTGGTGCAGTGGGGCTGTGTGTGATGTCATCCACGGCTCATCCCTGGTGCAGTGGGGCTGTGTGTGATGTCATCCACAGCTCATTCACCAATGAAGTGGGGCTGTGTCTAAGATGCTGATGAACATAAGGTTGGTACCTGAAAACAACTGGTGCCACTTTTGAGAAAACAGGGGTATGCAACTTGCATGACTAAGCAGTCCTGGTCAAGGTGGCTTGGATTTCCTCGTCCTTCCTGTGGCAGGAGCAGGGTGGATTCCAAGGCAGTCCAAGTTGCGCCTGTAGGACATCTATAAGGATCCTGTGCCTCCACCTTCTAGCTGGGTTGGTCCCTTAGAGAAGTTCTGTGGAATTCAGACCCGTTGTTTACAGGATTCAGTTCCAGCGTTGAAGCCCTAGCCTGAAGCTTGCCTTAGTGTTCACACCAAAGACCATCTTTCTCGTCTCATATACTCTGCCAAGGTGACCAAGGTTTAGTTCAAGGTCAGCTTTAGATCAATTCACTCTCCCTAAACTAGCTAGTTGTTGTTGTTGTTGTTGTTGATGTTGTTGATGATGATGATGTTGTTGTTGTTGTGCATTGGTGTTTTGCCAGCATGTATGTCTGTGTGAGGGTGTCAGATCTTGGAGTTACAGATAGGTGTGAGATGCCATGTGGGTGCTGGGAACTGAACCCAGGTCTTCTGGAAGAGTAGTCAGTGCTCTTAACCACTGAGCCATCTCTCCAGGCCCTCATCTAGCTATTTGCATCTATCTTAAGACAACTTGATAAGTAAGCTGTTTTAATTTACAAAAGCCATATAAGATTTCATTCTTCTGATTATTCTGCAGCAGTGGTTCTCAGCCTTCCTAAATACTGTAACCCTTTAATATAGTTCCTTGTGTTGTGGTGACCCACCCACCACCACCATAAAAGTATTTCATTATTACTTCATAACAGTGATTTTGCCACTCTTGTGAATCGTAATGTAAATACTTTTGGAGACAGAGGTTTGCCAAAGGGGTCCCAACCCAAAGACTGAGAATCACTGTTCCAGAGGACTGTATGTATGTGTATGTATTCCTTTACAGTGTGGTCTTATATATTGCCATTGAGGCAAATATAAAATTTAAAGCAGGCTTCATTTCACTGGCACACTAAGGAAAGCTTATTTAAAAGTATCTCACTTCTACAACTTGCTTTGTGGCGATTTTATATGCATCCACATTTTCCTACAAGAGACCGTTTAGCAATGGGATGTGACCCTTTTGAAAGAAAGCCGATCACTGACTTTTACAAATCAGGGAAGGGTTGACTGCAAAGGGTCATGAGGAATTGTGGAGGCTACATATTGATTATGGCTGCATGACTATGCATTTGTCTAATTTATACTTAACAGCGCCAGTTTTACTGCGCATAATTTCACACACTTCGGCAAACATGATTCAAAAACTGAAACAAGATGGCTTCAAGAGTCTAACACTGTGCTAACTGTGCTGGACTTTTCCCAAGAGATCATAAAACACACACACACACACACACACACACACACACACGCACACACACACACACACACCTGGAAAAACTATTGGCCCTGAGTCCCTTCTTGCCTTTCCCGGGCTGAGGTTTTTTGTTTTTGTTTTGAATGAAAAACAGTGAGTGAAGCTCTTACAGGCAATAAGAGAGAGCTCCTGAGAGAACTTAAACCAAGCACTGGCCTCTCCACCCGCCCTCCACCCCAGATCATATTTACTCCTAACACGCCTCTGTCCAGATGCAACTTAATGATTAGCAAATACTTTCTCCCTAAAGCTGTTAAGTTTTAATTAATTCCCTGAGGTCACCCTCAGTTTCCTGTCTCCTTCAGGCCTGCTCCCCAGCTTCCTAGCCCCAGGGACTCCGCAGCAGTAATTACCTGCTATAAATGAGGGCATCTCCACACAGCACAGCAGTAATTACCGCCCCAGTAACTTCATAATTATTTTTGTCCCTCAACACTTAAAAAAAAAGGGGAAAGTTTGCTGCTCGGCAATGAACACAGTATTTGAGTGATATCCGGTTTTGTCCTCGTGTCCGCCCTGGTGTGTTGGGCCTCAAAGGTGTTTATTACTGCCTTGTTTTGGTGACAGGAAAGCTAAAAGCCAAGTGACTGCAAAGTTATGTGGCCAATAAAGATGGAACTGAGACTTGAAATCCAGAGGCCAAATCTCTAGCTCCCAGTGCAGGATGCTCCCTGACAACAACCCCCTGCTCTGCCCACATTCAGGCTCTCTTCTTCCTGACTAGATCTGTGCCCACATTTGTCTGCTTATTCTCTGAACACCCAGATCCTTCCAACATCAGGAGACCATTGTCCTACACAACCTCCAGACCCCAACTCGCTCCCTCCTGCCTTGCAGCCAGCAGCCAGGCTCCTGGAGCTGGAGAGAAGGCGGCCTGTGGGGAGGTTATGGATCCCAGGCATGGTCCTCACTGCTCTGTCTCAGCACCCTGAGCTCTGCCAGACTCCTCCCACCTCCATCCCACAGTTATCCATGATCCTCACTATTTATATTTACTTATTCAGTCCAGATGTGCAACATAGGTAGCTGATGTTGTACTGTATGAAACACAGAACTATGACAAAGTTTTAAAACAGGAAACAAAAGAGAAAGAAAATTACTTTTTAAAGGCACTGATATAAAACGGAGTCAGCAGAAAACTAATAAACATCCAAAGACCTATGTATGCCCTTTGTATGGTGGGGGGATGGGGGAGGCCCAAGTTTGTCTCAAAATTGTTTAACAGCCAACTCCAAAAGGACAGCCTAGTCCATTCCAGAGTTAACAGCTCCATGAGATAAAGAGAACAGCTATCCTTGGAACTAAAACCTGACAGAAATTTCTCCCAAGGACAGTTCTAAAAAGATGACTGTGATTCAGCCTTGACAGTGAATTTCCTGAGCTCAATCTAACAGCTGTCCTCAGTGGAGCGGACGTCACTGCAGGGATGGCCCTTAGTGGCTGTGGGAGGCGCCGGATGCACCCTATGCTCTGCTCCTTCATGATGGAGCTTGACTAAAGGCAGGATTTCTCAACCTCAGCACCATTAACGTGTGGAGCCAGAGGGATGTTCCGCGCATTTTAGAACGTTTGTCCTCTATCCACTAGATGTCAGTAGCCACCTTCCCACCAACTGTGAAACCAAACCGGAGATGTCTCCTGGGGCGAACCAGAATAAAAACTGCTGTTCCTGTTTCTTTTTTGATGGGAAGAGCAACAGAAGGACTCTTACTTTTATTTTGATGGAGAGAGGCAATAAAAGGACTCTTACTTTTTTATTGTTGTTTTGCTGTTTCATTGAATTATAATGTAAGGCCATAAAATCCACTCCTTTAACATACACAATTCAGTGGACTTTAGAAGATTCACAGGGTCATATGACCATCACCACTAACCAATTTTGGAAAATTTTTATGACGCCAAAAGGAAACTGAGCAACCGTAGCAGCCCATCCCATTCCTCTCCCTCCCCACGCCTTGGCTGGCAACCACTAACCCGGTGTCTCTATAGATTTATATATTCTGGAAATTTTATATAAAACAATCGTTCTGGTTTGGGGTATGCAGCTGGAGAAGTGACTCAGCAGGTACGAGCACTGGCTGATCTTCCTGGGGACCTGGGTTCAATTCCCAGCACCCACACACAGCTGCTCATAACCTTCCATAACTCCAGTTCCAGAGGATCCAGTGCCGCTGCTCATAACCATCCATAACTCCAAAGCCTCTTCTGGCCTCCACAGCTACCAGTCGTGCAAGTGGTGCAGACATGCATGCAGAGAAAACATTCATACACATAAAATAATTTCCTTAAAATGTAATGTTTTTACATTTTATTCACTTTCAATTAAAATATAAATGCATCACTTCCCCCTCCCCTTTTCTCCCTGCAGCCCCTCCCAGGTACCCTCCTCCCAACCCCTCCCACACCTGCCCTCCTCTCAAATGTATAGTCTCTTCCTCTTTGTCGGTGTTACACACACACTCACACACACACACACACACACACACACACACATTTGTATGTGTGCATGCACAAATATATAACTACAACCTGCTGGGTTCATTTTTTTTTTAAGGAGCAAATCCTCTTGAACAGCCGTCAGTTGCCTTTGCGTAGGGACGATTCCTCATAGTTTTCTCCTTTTCGGGTTAGCGTGTCCCTTGATGTTACCATTGCTCACATCTTGTTCATGCGGCCATTTCTAG